>NW_027331279.1:29858-156106 GCF_022965805.1 Primulina eburnea
AACAACAATTTTGTGCCAAAGTTTAGCCCATAGAGTTTCCAAAAGTAACTCAAGAATTTAACATCGCGACCAGAACAATAGTCCTAGGCAGTCATGCAACCTATCGACTTCTCTAAGAACAAATCCGTCATGTTTGAAGCATCATCGGTTTTAGGACAAGCTATAAAATGTGCCATCTTAGAGAATCTATCCACAACAACAAAAATAGAATCCCACCCTTCTTTATGTTAGAGTAGGTGCCCGTCGAGCCAAGTGTTGCCGAGTGTTCGCAATGAAACTCTATGTATAAGCAATCTTTATTTTAATAATATTTGAAATTATTATATGGCACATCTTTATCTGTATACCCATGCTAGTTGCATAGTAAAGCCCTTGAATATACCAAAGTAGAAAGAATATGAGATGCTCATATGTGGAGTATCATGAAACTCATATTTGTAATAGTATATTTCTAAACGGTTCCTAGTCGATCAGCCGCCAACAAGAAGGATATAGGCCGCTCGAGTTAGAGACTAGTATCTGCGATGTGAGTACCATGTTTCATTGGTAGGGGACATTGTGATGGTCCGAACATGCAGATAGGTGCTCCTGTTAGAGTGCACTGAACAACCCTCCATAAAGGACTTTCTGATAAACATAAAAATTGTACATTAATTAAATGTTTATATATAAATATATAGTTTTTGTTTATTAAATTTTTAAATATTATATGTTTATAATAAATTGTATAAAATATAAGTTGTTGTGTAATTATAAGTTTTTACTATTTTTACAGGTTCGATAAAACAAATAACCTTGGCGTTGCAAATGGGATTAAGATGATTCTTGGACCTGTAGAAGTTGATGTTATATCTACAATATTGGTGGCAAGCATGAGATAAAAATCCTCTCACAATTGGGATCAAATTAAACAAACAATTAAAGTTACCGAAGGAGTGGCAGTTTTACCATGCTCTAGTATTTTGACCATATCTTAAACTACTTGGTCAAATATCTGAAAAAAAATACCACAACTAGACAACTCAATTATCCACATGTTCATTTATGTGAAGAAGAAAATTCGGAGAAGATGCTTGTCAAAAGTGATGTGCAATAAATATTAATTTCTTGGAAACACCAATGAAGATTATGTTGTAAAAAATAATATTTTATTTGTGGTTGGTCTCCCCAAATTTGGCTATAAATAGGGGTGCATTGTAATGTATTGAGATATCCCTCATTCTATGAACAAATCTTTGAGTTCATAAATTTCTCTCTATATTTTTCTTTTATTTCTTCATTTAAATATAATAGCAGTGTATTTCATATTCAAAGTTTTACACTTTGAATAATGAATAGCTAACTTCCTAAAGTTGAGATGATAAGGTGAAGCTCTTGGCATGATAATAAGGTTATTATAAGGTAAGAATCTATGTTTTTATTATTTAATCATTATTTATTGTTTATGTTATATTTATTTCTTTAAGCATTTTATACCCTACTTATAAGTGGGAGTTTTGATTATTGTTGCTATATGTTACACAAATTCTGGAACCATTTAAAGTTAGTTTGGTTTACCAACCATTTAAAATGGATGCCTTGAGTATTATATAAATATATTATAATATTAAATTCTTGGAACCATTTAAAATGGTAGTTGGTTTTACCAACCATTTAACTTGGATTCCTGATTTATTATAATATGAATATATTATAGTATTAATTTATTGGTACCATTTAAATGTTTGTTTGGTTTTACCAACCATTTAAAGTGGGAACCTTGATTTAGTGTTTACAAATATATATAGCACAATAAATACTTGCCACATTTATAGTTTTGGTATATATTATGACTTATAAGATTATAATTTTAAACATAATATAAATATGATTATTTAATATATTGGAACCATTTATTAAGTGGATTTCAATATGTTCGGTAATGTTAACTTTATTAAAATACAAGAGTGGATCCTTTAATCTCAACTACTTAAATTAAATTTGAACAATTAAAATTACCATTAAAGATTCAATTAAAATTAAAAAGAAACAAAAACAAAAACAAAAGACATTGTAGTGGACTTGTAATTACCTTAGCTTCCCTGTGGATACGATATTCGGACTCACCGAATTATACTACTTGTGGACAACCTGCTCTTGGGAGGCAACAATCAAAGTCGCAACAAGTTTTGGCGCCGTTGCCGGGGAGGGAAGTATAATTTAATTTCAAGTCTATTTAATATTGTTTAAAGTTTATTTTCTTTTTATTGCTTTTGTGTGTTTTTTTTTCTTTTTGTTTTGCACTTTGCATGAGCATTTGGTCAACGTACACTTAGTGGTCGACTCATTAGAAATAACCCTTATTTTTACAAAACATGGCGGAAGAACCCATCCAAAAATGAAGATGAAATTCAATCTCAACATGATCATGATAGACGAGAAGAACACTTAGAGATCACATGATCCTACACGTACTGTGCACCTTCATGTCTAGTTTTCCCCCTGATGCATCTCATTTCAATTTTAAGCCTGGTATTATCCAACTTTTACCCAACTTTCATGGCTTAGATTCTGAAAATCCATACATGCATTCGACGAGTTTGAAGAAGTGTGCAAAAAATATAATGATCTAAATTGTAGCATGAACACCATTCGCCTTAAGCTTTTCCTTTTTCTTTAAAAGATAAAGCTAAAACTTGGCTACAAAATCTTAGATCGGGTCCATTCGAAATGGGATGAATTGCAACACAATTTTTGAAAAAGTTTTTTCCATCTCATAGAACAAATTCTTTCAAAAGGCAAATCATCACTTTCACTCAAAAAAAGGAGAAACTTTTTATCAGTGTTGGGATAGATACAAAGAATTGCTTATCTTTGTCCACATCATGGTTTTGAAATTTGGAGAGTTGTTTCTCAATTTTATGAAGGCTTAACACCTAAAGATAGGCAAATGGTTGAATTATGGTGTAATGGAACATTGAGATAAAGATCCGAACGAGGCAATTGAGTATCTCGATTCATTAGCTGAAAATGCTCAAAATTGGGACACTATAGGTACAATCGAACCGTCAAACAAGATTCAATCTCCTACATCTGTGGGGTATGTACACTCTCAAAGATGAACATGATCTTCAAGCTAGATTTACCTCTTTGGCAAGAAAAGTTGAGGCACTTGAATGGAAAAGAATGGTCAATTAAAATTGTTCAAGAAAATGTGTGTCATCTGTGATACAAGTGATCATTTTACAAAAGATTGTCCCACTTTGCCCTTTTTAAAGAAAGTCTCCATGAGCAAGCCAATGTTTGAACAATTTCAAAAGGCCAAATTTTGAACCATTTCTCAAAATTACAATCCAGGTTGGCGAAATCATCCAAATTTTAGTTGGAGGAATGATAATGCTGACAATTTCCGCAAACCACATTTTCAAAATCAACAAAATTTTCAAAATTATGCACCTTATGTTCCTCGCCGAAAAGAAATTGGAAGATAAATGAATCTTTCATTGCAAAGCAAGAGTCTATCAATACTCAAACTGCTCAAACCATGACAGACTTGAAAGATACTCTTGCTAAATTTGCATCTGCACTTAATGTTCATGAAAAAGGGAAATTTCCTTCAACAACTCTGCCTAATCCCAAGGATCATCATACACAAATTGGAACTTCTGGCGGAACTAACCGATGGATCAGGTAAAATCTGTTATTACCCTTCGAAGTGGTAAGGGTGTGGAAAAATCCATTCTTGAACCTGTGAAGATGATGATAAATCAACTCCAAAGGGTAAGGAAGTGGAACCCATAACTTGCGAAGAGGCGGTTCAACAGACAGTGTCACCACCATTCCCTCATGCATGAAAATAAAAAAAATCAAATTTGAATCTGATATATATGATATTTTAAACAAGTAAAAGTTAATATTCCTTATTAGATGCAATAAAACAGGTACATCATATGCCAAATTTTTGAAAGACTTGTGCAATGTGAAAAGAAATTGAATGTGAAAAAGAAAGCATTTTAGCCGAACAAGTAAGTGCAATCATTCAAAATAATAATGCTTTGAAATACAAAGACCTGGTTGTCCTACTATTGTGTATTATTGGAGAACGAAAGATTAAAAAGCCTGCTTGACCTTGGAGCTAGTGTGAATTTACTTCCATATTCAGTTTATCAAGAACTCAATCTAGGCGGAGTTAAAACCTACTTCGGTAAACACTTTACTTGCTGATAGATTGTTAAAGTGCCAAGAGGATGGTAGAAGACGTGTTGGTCAAGTTGATAACTTTGTATATCTGTCGATTTCATAGTTTAGATACACATATTTAAGCTTGTAATGCAATCCTGTAATTTTAGGTCGTCCATTTTTACAACTTCTAATGCTCTTAAAATTGCAGGAAGGGAATAATGAAGTTGTCATTTGGTAACATGACCTTGGAGCTCAATGTTTTAATCTTGTAAGCAACCACATGACAAAGGAGATGAAAGTGAAGATGAAATCTTATTGAAACTCTTGTGGAAGAAAACATTCAGAAGGGGAGTACTCGTGATCAATTAGATATTTGTCATTGAAACTGTTAAGAAAATATTGAATTGATCTTGACGATTTTTTCAGGTATCACTCGTACCAGGATAGAGAAAGAATTTGATGAAAAATATGAGACAAAGACGAACCACCAGTATTGGAGTTAAAACCCTGCCAGAAACATTGAAGTAGCATTTCTTGGAGAAGATGAAAAATATCCGGTGGTAATTTCTTCCAAACTCTCAAAGTTAATCAAGAAGGTTAATTAGTTGATATGCAAAAGACATAAAATGCAATTGGTTGGACACTTAAAGATCTTAAGGGCATTAATCCACTAATTTGGACAACAAAATTCACTTAGAAGAAAATGCAAAACATCTAACAACCACAAAGGAGATTAAATCCAACACATGAAAGATGTTGTGAAAACTGAAGTTCTCAAACTACTTGAGTTGGAATTATCTACCTATTTCTGATAGTAAGTGGGTAAGCCCAACACAAGTAGTTCCAAAAAAATCTGGCATCACAGTGATAAAAAATGAAAAAGGTGTTCTACTACTTTTCATCCTCAAACGAATGAACAAACTGAAGTTGTCAATAGAACATTGGGAACACTTTTGCGTGCTATTCTTAAAAAGAACTTGGATTGACATTTCTATGGACTTTATTTTGGGGTTGCCTAGGACTAAGAAGGGGAGGGATTCTATTTTGGTTGTTGTGGATAGATTCTCTAAGATGGCACATTTTATAGCTTGTCATAAAACCGATGATGCTTCAAACATGGCGGATTTGTTCTTTAGAGAAGTCGTTAGGTTGCATGGCATGCCTAGGACTATTGTTTCTGGTCGCGATGTTAAATTCTTGAGTTACTTTTGGAAGACTTTATGGGCTAAACTTGGCACAAAATTGTTGTTTTCTACTACTTGTCATCCTCAAACGGATGGACAAACTGAAGTTGTCAATAGAACTTTGGGAACACCTTTGCGTGCTATTCTTAAAATAACTTGGATTGACATTTCTATGGACATTTATTTTGGGTTGCCTAGGACTAAGAAGGGTGGGGATTCTATTTTTGTTGTTGTGGATAGATTCTCTAAGATGGCACATTTTATAGCTTGTCCTAAAACCGATGATGCTTCAAACAAGGCGGATTTGTTCTTAAGAGAAGTCGATAGGTTGCATGGCTTGCCTAGGACTATTGTTTCTGGTCGCGATGTTAAATTCTTGAGTTACTTTTGGAAAACTCTATGGGCTAAACTTGGCACAAAATTGTTGTTTTCTACTACTTTTCATCCTCAAACGAATGAACAAACTGAAGTTGTCAATAAAACTTTGGGAACACTTTTGCGTGCTATTCTTAAAAAGAACTTGGATTGACATTTCTATGGAATTTATTTTGGGGTTGCCTAGGACTAAGAAGGGGAGGGATTCTATTTTGGTTGTTGTGGATAGATTCTCTAAGATGGCACATTTTATAGCTTGTCATAAAACTGATGATGCTTCAAACATGGCGGATTTGTTCTTTAGAGAAGTCGTTAGGTTGCATGGCATGCCTAGGACTATTGTTTCTGGTCGCGATGTTAAATTCTTGAGTTACTTTTGGAAGACTTTATGGGCTAAACTTGGCACAAAATTGTTGTTTTCTACTACTTGTCATCCTCAAACGGATGGACAAACTGAAGTTGTCAATAGAACTTTGGAAACATTTTTGCGTGCTATTCTTAAAAAGAACTTGGATTGACATTTCTATGGACTTTATTTTGGGGTTGCCTAGGACTAAGAAGGGGAGGGATTCTATTTTGTTGTTGTGGATAGATTCTCTAAGATGGCACATTTTATAGCTTGTCATAAAACCGATGATGCTTCAAACATTGCGGATTTGTTCTTTAGAGAAGTCGTTAGGTTGCATGGCATGCCTAGGACTATTGATTCTGTTCGCGATGTTAAATTCTTGAGTTACTTTTGGAAGACTGTATGGGCTAAACTTTGCACAAAATTGTTGTTTTCTACTACTTTTCATCCTCAAACGGATGGACAAACTGAAGTTGTCAATAGAACTTTGATAACACTTTTGCGTGCTATTCTTAAAAAGAACTTGGATTGACATTTCTATGGACTTTATTTTGGGGTTGCCTAGGACTAAGAAGGGGAGGAATTCTATTTTGGTTGTTGTGGATAGATTTTCTAAGATGGCACATTTTATAGATTGTCATAAAACCGATGATGCTTCAAACATTGCGGATTTGTTCTTTAGAGAAGTCGTTAGGTTGCATGGCATGCCTAGGACTATTGTTTCTCGTCGCGATGTTAAATTCTTGAGTTACTTTTGGAAGACTTTATGGGCTAAACTTGGCACAAAATTGTTGTTTTCTACTACTTGTCATCCTCAACCGGATGGACAAACTGAAGTTGTCAATAGAACTTTGGGAACACCTTTGCGTGCTATTCTTAAAAATAACTTGGATTGACATTTCTATGGACTTTTATTTTGGGTTGCCTAGGACTAAGAAGGGTGGGGATTCTATATTTGTTGTTGTGGATAGATTCTCTAAGATGGCACATTTTATAGCTTGTCCTAAAACCGATGATGCTTCAAACATGGCGGATTTGTTCTTTAGAGAAGTCGATAGGTTGCATGGCATGCCTAGGACTATTGTTTCTGGTCGCGATGTTAAATTCTTGAGTTACTTTTGGAAAACTCTATGGGCTAAACTTGGCATAAAATTGTTGTTTTCTACTACTTTTCATCCTCAAACGAATGAACAAACTGAAGTTGTCAATAGAACTTTGGGAACACTTTTGCGTGCTATTCTTAAAAAGAACTTGGATTGACATTTCTATGGACTTTATTTTGGGGTTGCCTAGGACTATGAAGGGGAGGGATTCTATTTTGGTTGTTGTGGATAGATTCTCTAAGATGGCACATTTTATAGCTTGTCATAAAACCGATGATGCTTCAAACATGGCGGATCTGTTCTTTAGAGAAGTCGTTAGGTTGCATGGCATGCCTAGGACTATTGTTTCTGGTCGCGATGTTAAATTCTTGAGTTACTTTTGGAAGACTTTATGGGCTAAACTTGGCACAAAATTGTTGTTTTCTACTACTTGTCATCCTCAAACGGATGGACAAACTGAAGTTGTCAATAGAACTTTGGAAACATTTTTGCGTGCTATTCTTGAAAAGAACTTGGATTGACATTTCTATGGACTTTATTTTGGGGTTGCCTAAGACTAAGAAGGGGAGGGATTCTATTTTTGTTGTTGTGGATAGATTCTCTAAGATGGCACATTTTATAGCTTGTCATAAAACCGATGATGCTTCAAACATTGCGGATTTGTTCTTTAGAGAAGTCGTTAGGTTGCATGGCATGCCTAGGACTATTGATTCTGTTCGCGATGTTAAATTCTTGAGTTACTTTTGGAAGACTTTATGGGCTAAACTTGGCACAAAATTGTTGTTTTCTACTACTTGTCATCCTCAAACGGATGGACTAACTGAAATTATCAATAGAACTTTGGGAACACTTTTGCGTGCTATTCTTAAAAAGAACTTGGATTGACATTTCTATGGACTTTATTTTGGGGTTGCCTAGGACTAAGAAGGGGAGAGATTCTATTTTGGTTGTTGTGGATAGATTCTCTAAGATGACACATTTTATAGCTTGTCATAAAACCGATGATGCTTCAAACATGGCGGATTTGTTCTTTAGAGAAGTCGTTAGGTTGCATGGCATGCCTATGACTATTGTTTCTGGTCGCGATGTTAAATTCTTGAGTTACTTTTGGAAGACTTTATGGGTTAAACTTGGCACAAAATTGTTGTTTACTACTACTTTTCATCCTCAAACGGATGGACAAACTGAAGTTGTCAATAGAACTTTGGGAACACTTTTGCGTGCTATTCTTAAAAAGAACTTGGATTGACATTTCTATGGACTTTATTTTGGGGTTGCCTAGGACTAAGAAGGGGAGGGATTCTATTTTGGTTGTTGTGGATAGATTCTCTAAGATGGCACATTTTATTGCTTGTCATAAAACCGATGATGCTTCAAACATGGCGGATTTGTTCTTTAGAGAAGTCGTTAGGTTGCATGGCATGCCTAGGACTATTGTTTCTGGTCGCGATGTTAAATTCTTGAGTTACTTTTGGAAGACTTTATGGGCTAAACTTGGCACAAAATTGTTGTTTTCTACTACTTGTCATCCTCAAACAGATGGACAAACTGAAGTTGTCAATAGAACTTTGGGAACACTTTTGCGTGCTATTCTTAAAAATAACTTGGATTGACATTTCGATGGACTTTATTTTGGGGTTGCCTAGGACTAAGAAGGGGAGGGATTCTATTTTTGTTGTTGTGGATAGATTCTCGAAGATGGCACATTTTATAGCTTGTCATAAAACCGATGATGCTTCAAACATGGCGGATTTGTTCTTTAGAGAAGTCGTTAGGTTGCATGGCATGCCTAGGACTATTGTTTCTGGTCGCGATGTTAAATTCTTGAGTTACTTTTGGAAGACTTTATGGGTTAAACTTTGCACAAAATTGTTGTTTACTACTACTTTTCATCCTCAAACGGATGGACAAACTGAAGTTGTCAATAGAACTTTGGGAACACTTTTGCGTGCTATTCTTAAAAAGAACTTGGATTGACATTTCTATGGACTTTATTTTGGGGTTGCCTAGGACTAAGAAGGGGAGGGATTCTATTTTGGTTGTTGTGGATAGATTCTCTAAGATGGCACATTTTATTGCTTGTCATAAAACCGATGATGCTTCAAACATGGCGGATTTGTTCTTTAGAGAAGTCGTTAGGTTGCATGGCATGCCTAGGACTATTGTTTCTGGTCGCGATGTTAAATTTTTGAGTTACTTTTGGAAGACTTTATGGGCTAAACTTGGCACAAAATTGTTGTTTTCTACTACTTGTCATCCTCAAACGGATGGACTAACTGAAGTTATCAATAGAACTTTGGGAACACTTTTGCGTGCTATTCTTAAAAAGAACTTGGATTGAAATTTCTATGGACTTTATTTTGGGGTTGCCTAGGACTAAGAAGGGGAGAGATTCTATTTTGGTTGTTGTGGATAGATTCTCTAAGATGACACATTTTATAGCTTGTCATAAAACCGATGATGCTTCAAACATGGCGGATTTGTTCTTTAGAGAAGTCGTTAGGTTGCATGGCATGCCTATGACTATTGTTTCTGGTCGCGATGTTAAATTCTTGAGTTACTTTTGGAAGACTTTATGGGTTAAACTTGGCACAAAATTGTTGTTTACTACTACTTTTCATCCTCAAACGGATGGACAAACTGAAGTTGTCAATAGAACTTTGGGAACACTTTTGCGTGCTATTCTTAAAAAGAACTTGGATTGACATTTCTATGGACTTTATTTTGGGGTTGCCTAGGACTAAGAAGGGGAGGGATTCTATTTTGGTTGTTGTGGATAGATTCTCTAAGATGGCACATTTTATTGCTTGTCATAAAACCGATGATGCTTCAAACATGGCGGATTTGTTCTTTAGAGAAGTCGTTAGGTTGCATGGCATGCCTAGGACTATTGTTTCTGGTCGCGATGTTAAATTTTTGAGTTACTTTTGGAAGACTTTATGGGCTAAACTTGGCACAAAATTGTTGTTTTCTACTACTTGTCATCCTCAAACAGATGGACAAACTGAAGTTGTCAATAGAACTTTGGGAACACTTTTGCGTGCTATTCTTAAAAATAACTTGGATTGACATTTCGATGGACTTTATTTTGGGGTTGCCTAGGACTAAGAAGGGGAGGGATTCTATTTTTGTTGTTGTGGATAGATTCTCGAAGATGGCACATTTTATAGCTTGTCATAAAACCGATGATGCTTCAAACATGGCGGATTTGTTCTTTAGAGAAGTCGTTAGGTTGCATGGCATGCCTAGGACTATTGTTTCTGGTCGCGATGTTAAATTCCTGAGTTACTTTTGGAATACTTTATGGGCTAAACTTGGCACAAAATTGTTGTTTTCTACTACTTGTCATCCTCAAACGGATGGACAAACTGAAGTTGTCAATAGAACTTTGGAAACATTTTTGCGTGCTATTTTTGAAAAGAACTTGGATTGACATTTCTATGGACTTTATTTTGGGGTTGCCTAAGACTAAGAAGGGGAGGGATTCTATTTTTGTTGTTGTGGATAGATTCTCTAAGATGGCACATTTTATAACTTGTCATAAAACCGATGATGCTTCAAACATTGCGGATTTGTTCTTTTGAGAAGTCGTTAGGTTGCATGGCATGCCTAGGACTATTGATTCTGTTCGCGATGTTAAATTCTTGAGTTACTTTTGGAAGACTTTATGGGCTAAACTTGGCACAAAATTGTTGTTTTCTACTACTTGTCATCCTCAAACGGATGGACTAACTGAAGTTATTAATAGAACTTTGGGAACACTTTTGCGTGCTATTCTTAAAAAGAACTTGGATTGACATTTCTATGGACTTTATTTTGGGGTTGCCTAGGACTAAGAAGGGGAGAGATTCTATTTTGGTTGTTGTGGATAGATTCTCTAAGATGACACATTTTATAGCTTGTCATAAAACCGATGATGCTTCAAACATGGCGGATTTGTTCTTTAGAGAAGTCGTTAGGTTGCATGGCATGCCTAGGACTATTGTTTCTGGTCGCGATGTTAAATTCTTGAGTTACTTTTGGAAGACTTTATGGGTTAAACTTTGCACAAAATTGTTGTTTACTACTACTTTTCATCCTCAAACGGATGGACAAACTGAAGTTGTCAATAGAACTTTGGGAACACTTTTGCGTGCTATTCTTAAAAAGAACTTGGATTGACATTTCTATGGACTTTATTTTGGGGTTGCCTAGGACTAAGAAGGGGAGGGATTCTATTTTGGTTGTTGTGGATAGATTCTCTAAGATGGCACATTTTATTGCTTGTCATAAAACCGATGATGCTTCAAACATGGCGGATTTGTTCTTTAGAGAAGTCGTTAGGTTGCATGGCATGCCTAGGACTATTGTTTCTGGTCGCGATGTTAAATTTTTGAGTTACTTTTGGAAGACTTTATGGGCTAAACTTGGCACAAAATTGTTGTTTTCTACTACTTGCCATCCTCAAACGGATGGACAAACTGAAGTTGTCAATAGAACTTTGGGAACACTTTTGCGTGCTATTCTTAAAAATAACTTGGATTGACATTTCGATGGACTTTATTTTGGGGTTGCCTAGGACTAAGAAGGGGAGGGATTCTATTTTTGTTGTTGTGGATAGATTCTCGAAGATGGCACATTTTATAGCTTGTCATGTAGTAGCCCGAATTCCAAATTGGGTAATTAACGGAGTAATGGTGATTAAGAAGGTTTAAGGTGTAATTTTGGCTATGGTCATGATCGGACGGACCGAAGAGGGTTCGGAAGCACCGAAGAGTTCGGACGATCCGAAGTGTAGTTCGGTGAATCCGATCATAGGTGTCAAGTGTTGATCGACACGTCATTTTTCCATGCATGTTCGGACGGTCCGAAGTGTATGATCGGAGGATCCGATTATGAGCTGTCAAGAGCCAATGGACACGTAGCGTTCGGACGTTCCGAAGTGTTGTTCGGAGGATCCGAACATGGCCTATAAATAGTGCTCGGATTTCTCATTTGTGACTTGCCAATTCATGATTTTGCCTCATAGTTGAGAGGATTTGGAAGGTTTCTAGGGTTAGTTGTTGGTCGAGCGATAGCCAAGAGCTGCCAGGAGTAGTAGCGTAGCGGCGCCTGAGTTTCGAGGCAATCGACATCAAAGGGCTGTCGACGGACGAAGGTAAACCCTAAACCTTTGGTAGTACTAGGGAGTACTGGTTTTGCTAGTTGAGCATGGTAGTATTGTTCATTGGGTGCTTTTGATGCGTAGGCTTGTTCTAAACCTGATTAGCGGTGCTGCGTAAGGCTAGGCTTGCTGTGATAGAGGTACGAAAGTACTATCCGAGATATCCTGGTTGAGTATACATTCTTATATGTGTTGCATGATTATGTGGTGCATTGATATATGTCATATGATGCATGCTATTATGTCACGTTTATTACTGCACGTTGCATTTCATGTTGAGCCGTATCTTCTTCGAGATAGCCTTTACTGTTGAGCTGTATCTCTTTCGAGATAAGCTATATATCTTGTGGGGCCGCTCAGCCCTGTCTTGTGGACGCATGGACACCGAGAGTACACAGTGGCCGACGGGTCGGAAGGGCTTCGGTGGTCCGGGACATTTTAGGTCCACGTCTGTCTTGTAGTGGATGCAGTGACCCAGAGGTTGGACCGCGCGGCACTATCCACTTGGCGCCTCTAGACTGAGCATTTTGAGATCCTTTGTGATTCCTGTTTCTTGACTACCTTGGTATCATATCATAGCATGTGCATTTCATATAGGTTTGTATACTCATACTTTTGTACTGGGCGTTCTTATCGCTCACGTCCTCGGTTTTGTTTATCTTGGACACCCCATTCCCTCGGGGCAGGCCTCAGGTTGGACAGCTCGGGAAGAGCAGGAGGAGGACAGTGAGTATCTGGTTGGTTTAGTTTTCAGTACTATTCTATTTCGATTGGGTTGTATAACTATCATTTGTTGGTATTTTCCGCTGTTATCTCTGATTGTTAGTAATTAAGTTAGTTGCATGCTTAGTTCTTGACTAGTAGGTGATTCTGGAACGGGTCACTACATTTATGGTATCAGAGCATGCTTACGATTTTGGGATATAGATTCTGTTTTGGGATTTTTCGTGGACCATTTTACCATTTCCCCTATTCTATCTTGTAGCGATGGCTGACCACTTTGGTGATGAGAGTAGTCAAGGGAGTGTAGGTCGTTAGGGTGACCAGGACGATCGTAGACGTCATTCTTTCCATTTCTACTCCGATGGGTCATTCGGTGTTAGCTAAGCGTCTAGTGATGGGTTGTCCCTTAGATTTTGAGGGTAACGATGTTGTTATTTTCGTTTTGTTCATTCTCTAAGCCTGATTTCGAGGACGAAATCTTTTAAGGGGGGGAGAATGTAGTAGCCCGAATTCCAAATTGGGTAATTAACGGAGTAATGGTGATTAAGAAGGTTTAAGGTGTAATTTTGGCTATGGTCATGATCGGACGGACCGAAGAGGGTTCGGAAGCACCGAAGAGTTCGGACGATCCGAAGTGTAGTTCGGTGAATCCGATCATAGGTGTCAAGTGTTGATCGACACGTCATTTTTCCATGCATGTTCGGACGGTCCGAAGTGTATGATCGGAGGATCCGATTATGAGCTGTCAAGAGCCAATGGACACGTAGCGTTCGGACGTTCCGAAGTGTTGTTCGGAGGATCCGAACATGGCCTATAAATAGTGCTCGGATTTCTCATTTGTGACTTGCCAATTCATGATTTTGCCTCATAGTTGAGAGGATTTGGAAGGTTTCTAGGGTTAGTTGTTGGTCGAGCGATAGCCAAGAGCTGCCAGGAGTAGTAGCGTAGCGGCGCCTGAGTTTCGAGGCAATCGACATCAAAGGGCTGTCGACGGACGAAGGTAAACCCTAAACCTTTGGTAGTACTAGGGAGTACTGGTTTTGCTAGTTGAGCATGGTAGTATTGTTCATTGGGTGCTTTTGATGCGTAGGCTTGTTCTAAACCTGATTAGCGGTGCTGCGTAAGGCTAGGCTTGCTGTGATAGAGGTACGAAAGTACTATCCGAGATATCCTGGTTGAGTATACATTCTTATATGTGTTGCATGATTATGTGGTGCATTGATATATGTCATATGATGCATGCTATTATGTCACGTTTATTACTGCACGTTGCATTTCATGTTGAGCCGTATCTTCTTCGAGATAGCCTTTACTGTTGAGCTGTATCTCTTTCGAGATAAGCTATATATCTTGTGGGGCCGCTCAGCCCTGTCTTGTGGACGCATGGACACCGAGAGTACACAGTGGCCGACGGGTCGGGAGGGCTTCGGTGGTCCGGGACATTTTAGGTCCACGTCTGTCTTGTAGTGGATGCAGTGACCCAGAGGTTGGACCGCGCGGCACTATCCACTTGGCGCCTCTAGACTGAGCATTTTGAGATCCTTTGTGATTCCTGTTTCTTGACTACCCTGGTATCATATCATAGCATGTGCATTTCATATAGGTTTGTATACTCATACTTTTGTACTGGGCGTTCTTATCGCTCACGTCCTCGGTTTTGTTTATCTTGGACACCCCATTCCCTCGGGGCAGGCCTCAGGTTGGACAGCTCGGGAAGAGCAGGAGGAGGACAGTGAGTATCTGGTTGGTTTAGTTTTCAGTACTATTCTATTTCGATTGGGTTGTATAACTATCATTTGTTGGTATTTTCCGCTGTTATCTCTGATTGTTAGTAATTAAGTTAGTTGCATGCTTAGTTCTTGACTAGTAGGTGATTCTGGAACGGGTCACTACATTTATGGTATCAGAGCATGCTTACGATTTTGGGATATAGATTCTGTTTTGGGATTTTTCGTGGACCATTTTACCATTTCCCCTATTCTATCTTGTAGCGATGGCTGACCACTTTGGTGATGAGAGTAGTCAGGGGAGTGTAGGTCGTTGGGGTGACCAGGACGATCGTAGACGTCATTCTTTCCATTTCTACTCCGATGGGTCATTCGGTGTTAGCTAAGCGTCTAGTGATGGGTTGTCCCTTAGATTTTGAGGGTAACGATGTTGTTATTTTCGTTTTGTTCATTCTCTAAGCCTGATTTCGAGGACGAAATCTTTTAAGGGGGGGAGAATGTAGTAGCCCGAATTCCAAATTGGGTAATTAACGGAGTAATGGTGATTAAGAAGGTTTAAGGTGTAATTTTGGCTATGGTCATGATCGGACGGACCGAAGAGGGTTCGGAAGCACCGAAGAGTTCGGACGATCCGAAGTGTAGTTCGGTGAATCCGATCATAGGTGTCAAGTGTTGATCGACACGTCATTTTTCCATGCATGTTCGGACGGTCCGAAGTGTATGATCGGAGGATCCGATTATGAGCTGTCAAGAGCCAATGGACATGTAGCGTTCGGACGTTCCGAAGTGTTGTTCGGAGGATCCGAACATGGCCAATAAATAGTGCTCGGATTTCTCATTTGTGACTTGCCAATTCATGATTTTGCCTCATAGTTGAGAGGATTTGGAAGGTTTCTAGGGTTAGTTGTTGGTCGAGCGATAGCCAAGAGCTGCCAGGAGTAGTAGCGTAGCGGCGCCTGAGTTTCGAGGCAATCGACATCAAAGGGCTGTCGACGGACGAAGGTAAACCCTAAACCTTTGGTAGTACTAGGGAGTACTGGTTTTTCTAGTTGAGCATGGTAGTATTGTTCATTGGGTGCTTTTGATGCGTAGGCTTGTTCTAAACCTGATTAGCGGTGCTGCGTAAGGCTAGGCTTGCTGTGATAGAGGTACGAAAGTACTATCCGAGATATCCTGGTTGAGTATACATTCTTATATGTGTTGCATGATTATGTGGTGCATTGATATATGTCATATGATGCATGCTATTATGTCACGTTTATTACTGCACGTTGCATTTCATGTTGAGCCGTATCTTCTTCGAGATAGCCTTTACTGTTGAGCTGTATCTCTTTCGAGATAAGCTATATATCTTGTGGGGCCGCTCAGCCCTGTCTTGTGGACGCATGGACACCGAGAGTACACAGTGGCCGACGGGTCGGGAGGGCTTCGGTGGTCCGGGACATTTTAGGTCCACGTCTGTCTTGTAGTAGATGCAGTGACCCAGAGGTTGGACCGCGCGGCACTATCCACTTGGCGCCTCTAGACTGAGCATTTTGAGATCCTTTGTGATTCCTGTTTCTTGACTACCCTGGTATCATATCATAGCATGTGCATTTCATATAGGTTTGTATACTCATACTTTTGTACTGGGCGTTCTTATCGCTCACGTCCTCGGTTTTGTTTATCTTGGACACCCCATTCCCTCGGGGCAGGCCTCAGGTTGGACAGCTCGGGAAGAGCAGGAGGAGGACAGTGAGTATCTGGTTGGTTTAGTTTTCAGTACTATTCTATTTCGATTGGGTTGTATAACTATCATTTGTTGGTATTTTCCGCTGTTATCTCTGATTGTTAGTAATTAAGTTAGTTGCATGCTTAGTTCTTGACTAGTAGGTGATTCTGGAACGGGTCACTACATTTATGGTATCAGAGCATGCTTACGATTTTGGGATATAGATTCTGTTTTGGGATTTTTCGTGGACCATTTTACCATTTCCCCTATTCTATCTTGTAGCGATGGCTGACCACTTTGGTGATGAGAGTAGTCAGGGGAGTGTAGGTCGTTGGGGTGACCAGGACGATCGTAGACGTCATTCTTTCCATTTATACTCCGATGGGTCATTCGGTGTTAGCTAAGCGTCTAGTGATGGGTTGTCCCTTAGATTTTGAGGGTAACGATGTTGTTATTTTCGTTTTGTTCATTCTCTAAGCCTGATTTCGAGGACGAAATCTTTTAAGGGGGGGAGAATGTAGTAGCCCGAATTCCAAATTGGGTAATTAACGGAGTAATGGTGATTAAGAAGGTTTAAGGTGTAATTTTGGCTATGGTCATGATCGGACGGACCGAAGAGGGTTCGGAAGCACCGAAGAGTTCGGACGATCCGAAGTGTAGTTCGGTGAATCCGATCATAGGTGTCAAGTGTTGATCGACACGTCATTTTTCCATGCATGTTCGGACGGTCCGAAGTGTATGATCGGAGGATCCGATTATGAGCTGTCAAGAGCCAATAAACACGTAGCGTTCGGACGTTCCGAAGTGTTGTTCGGAGGATCCGAACATGGCCTATAAATAGTGCTCGGATTTCTCATTTGTGACTTGCCAATTCATGATTTTGCCTCATAGTTGAGAGGATTTGGAAGGTTTCTAGGGTTAGTTGTTGGTCGAGCGATAGCCAAGAGCTGCCAGGAGTAGTAGCGTAGCGGCGCCTGAGTTTCGAGGCAATCGACATCAAAGGGCTGTCGACGGACGAAGGTAAACCCTAAACCTTTGGTAGTACTAGGGAGTACTGGTTTTGCTAGTTGAGCATGGTAGTATTGTTCATTGGGTGCTTTTGATGCGTAGGCTTGTTCTAAACCTGATTAGCGGTGCTGCGTAAGGCTAGGCTTGCTGTGATAGAGGTACGAAAGTACTATCCGAGATATCCTGGTTGAGTATACATTCTTATATGTGTTGCATGATTATGTGGTGCATTGATATATGTCATATGATGCATGCTATTATGTCACGTTTATTACTGCACGTTGCATTTCATGTTGAGCCGTATCTTCTTCGAGATAGCCTTTACTGTTGAGCTGTATCTCTTTCGAGATAAGCTATATATCTTGTGGGGCCGCTCAGCCCTGTCTTGTGGACGCATGGACACCGAGAGTACACAGTGGCCGACGGGTCGGGAGGGCTTCGGTGGTCCGGGACATTTTAGGTCCACGTCTGTCTTGTAGTGGATGCAGTGACCCAGAGGTTGGACCGCGCGGCACTATCCACTTGGCGCCTCTAGACTGAGCATTTTGAGATCCTTTGTGATTCCTGTTTCTTGACTACCCTGGTATCATATCATAGCATGTGCATTTCATATAGGTTTGTATACTCATACTTTTGTACTGGGCGTTCTTATCGCTCACGTCCTCGGTTTTGTTTATCTTGGACACCCCATTCCCTCGGGGCAGGCCTCAGGTTGGACAGCTCGGGAAGAGCAGGAGGAGGACAGTGAGTATCTGGTTGGTTTAGTTTTCAGTACTATTCTATTTCGATTGGGTTGTATAACTATCATTTGTTGGTATTTTCCGCTGTTATCTCTGATTGTTAGTAATTAAGTTAGTTGCATGCTTAGTTCTTGACTAGTAGGTGATTCTGGAACGGGTCACTACATGTCATAAAACCGATGATGCTTCAAACATGGCGGATTTGTTCTTTAGAGAAGTCGTTAGGTTGCATGGCAAGCCTAGGACTATTGTTTCTAGTCGCGATGTTAAATTCTTGAGTTACTTTTGAAAGACTTTATGGGCTAAACTTGGCACAAAATTGTTGTTTTCTACTACTTGTCATCCTCAAACGGATGGACAAACTGAAGTTATCAATAGAACTTTGGGAACACTTTTGCGTGCTATTCTTAAAAAGAACTTGGATTGACATTTCTATTGACTTTATTTAGGGGTTGCCTAGGACTAAGAAGGGGAGGGATTCTATTTTTGTTGTTGTGGATAGATTCTCTAAGATGGCACATTTTATAGCTTGTCATAAAATCGATGATGCTTCAAACATTGCGGATTTGTTCTTTAGAGAAGTCGTTAGGTTGCGTGGCAGGCCTAGGACTATTGATTCTGTTCGCAATGTTAAATTCTTGAGTTACTTTTGGAAGACTTTATGGGCTAAACTTGACACAAAATTGTTGTTTTCTACTACTTGTCATCCTCAAACGGATGGACAAACTGAAGTTTTCAATAGAACTTTGGGAACACTTTTGCGTGCTATTCTTAAAAAGAACTTAGATTGACATTTCTATGGACTTTATTTAGGGGTTGCCTAGGACTAAGAAGGGGAGGGATTCTATTTTTGTTGTTGTGGATAGATTCTCTAAGATGGCACATTTTATAGCTTGTCACAAAACCGATGATGCTTCAAACATTGCGGATTTGTTCTTTAGAGAATTAGTTAGGTTGCATGGCAGGCCTAGGACTATTGATTCTGTTCGCAATGTTAAATTCTTGAGTTACTTTTGGAAGACTTTATGGGCTAAACTTGGCACAAAATTGTTGTTTTCTACTACTTGTCATCCTCAAACGGATGGACAAACTGAAGTTGTCAATAGAACTTTGGGAACACCTTTGCGTGCTATTCTTAAAAAGAACTTGGATTGACATTTCTATGGACTTTTATTTTGGGTTGCCTAGGACTAAGAAGGGGAGGGATTCTATTTTGGTTGTTGTGGATAGATTCTCTAAGATGGCACATTTTATTGCTTGTCATAAAACCGATGATGCTTCAAACATGGCGGATTTGTTCTTTAGAGAAGTCGTTAGGTTGCATGGCATGCCTAGGACTATTGTTTCTGGTCGCGATGTTAAATTCTTGAGTTACTTTTGGAAGACTTTATGGGCTAAACTTGGCACAAAATTGTGGTTTTCTAGTACTTGTCATCCTCAAACGGATGGACAAACTGAAGTTGTCAATAGAACTTTGGGAACACTTTTGCATGCTATTCTTAAAAATAACTTGGATTGACATTTCTATGGACTTTATTTTGGGGTTGCCTAGGACAAAGAAGGGGAGGGATTCTATTTTTGTTGTTGTGGATAGATTCTCGAAGATGGCACATTTTATAGCTTGTCATAAAACCGATGATGCTTCAAACATTGCGGATTTGTTCTTTAGAGAAGTCGTTAGGTTGCATGGCATGCCTAGGACTGTTGATTCTGTTCGCGATGTTAAATTCTTGAGTTACTTTTGGAAGACTTTATGAGCTAAACTTGGCACAAAATTGTTGTTTTCTACTACTTTTCATCCTCAAACGGATGGACAAACTGAAGTTGTCAATAGAACTTTGGGAACACTTTTGCGTGCTATTCTTAAAAAGAACTTGGATTCACATTTCTATGGACTTTATTTTGGGGTTGTCTAGGACTAAGAAGGGGAGGGATTCTATTTTGGTTGTTGTGGATAGATTCTCTAAGATGACACATTTTATAGCTTGTCATAAAACCGATGATGCTTCAAACATTGCGGATTTGTTCTTTAGAGAAGTCGTTAGGTTGCATGGTATGCCTAGGACTGTTGAATTTGTTCGCGATTTTAAATTCTTGATTTACTTTTGGAAGACTTTATTGGCTAAACTTGGCACAAAATTGTTGTTTTCTGCTAATTTTCATCCTCAAACGGATGGACAAACTGAAGTTTTCAATAGAACTTTGGGAACACTTTTGCGTGATATTCTTAAAAAGAACTTGGATTGACATTTCTATGGACTTTATTTTTGGGTTGCCTAGTACTAAGAAAGGGAGGGATTCTATTTTTGTTGTTGTGGATAGATTCTCTAAGATGGCACATTTTATAGCTTGTCATAAAACCGATGATGCTTCAAACATGGCAGATTTGTTCTTTAGAGAAGTCGTTAGGTTGCATGGCATGCCTAGGACTATTGTTTCTAGTCGCGATACTAAATTCTTGAGTTACTTTTGGAAGACTTTATGGGTTAAACTTGGCACAAAATTGTTGTTTACTACTACTTTTCATCCTCAAACGGATGGACAAACTGAAGTTGTCAATAGAACTTTGGGAACACTTTTGCGTGCTATTCTTAAAAAGAACTTGGATTGACATTTCTATGGACTTTATTTTGGGGTTGCCTAGGACTAAGAAGGGGAGGGATTCTATTTTGGTTGTTGTGGATAGATTCTCTAAGATTGCACATTTTATTGCTTGTCATAAAACCGATGATGCTTCAAACATGGCGGATTTGTTCTTTAGAGAAGTCGTTAGGTTGCATGGCATGCCTAGGACTATTGTTTCTGGTCGCGATGTTAAATTCTTGAGTTACTTTTGGAAGACTTTATGGGCTAAACTTGGCACAAAATTGTTGTTTTCTACTACTTGTCATCCTCAAACGGATGGATGTCAATAGAACTTTGGGAACACTTTTGCGTGGTATTCTTAAAAATAACTTGGATTGACATTTCGATGGACTTTATTTTGGGGTTGCCTATGACTAAGAAGGGGAGGGATTCTTTTTTTGTTGTTGTGGATAGATTCTCGAAGATGGCACATTTTATAGCTTGTCATAAAACCGATGATGCTTCAAACATGGCGGATTTGTTCTTTAGAGAAGTCGTTAGGTTGCATGGCATGCCTAGGACTATTGTTTCTAGTCGCGATGTTAAATTCTTGAGTTACTTTTGAAAGACTTTATGGGCTAAACTTGGCACAAAATTGTTGTTTTCTACTACTTGTCATCCTCAAACGGATGGACAAACTGAAGTTATCAATAGAACTTTGGGAACACTTTTGCGTGCTATTCTTAAAAAGAACTTGGATTGACATTTCTATGGACTTTATTTAGGGGTTTCCTAGGACTAAGAAGGGGAGGGATTCTATTTTTGTTGTTGTGGATAGATTCTCTAAGATGGCACATTTTATAGCTTGTCATAAAATCGATGATGCTTCAAACATTGCGGATTTGTTCTATAGAGAAGTCGTTAGGTTGCGTGGCAGGCCTAGGACTATTGATTCTGTTCGCAATGTTAAATTCTTGAGTTACTTTTGGAAGACTTTATGGGCTAAACTTGGCACAAAATTGTTGTTTTCTACTACTTGTCATCCTCAAACGGATGGACAAACTGAAGTTGTCAATAGAACTTTGGGAACACTTTTGCGTGCTATTCTTAAAAATAACTTGGATTGACATTTCTATGGACTTTATTTAGGGGTTGCCTAGGACTAAGAAGGGGAGGGATTCTATTTTTGTTGTTGTGGATAGATTCTCTAAGATGGCACATTTTATAGTTTGTCACAAAACCGGTGATGGTTCAAACATGGCGGATTTGTTTTTTAGAGAATTCGTTAGGTTGCATGGCAGGCCTAGGACTATTGATTTTGTTCGCAATGTTAAATTCTTGAGTTACTTTTGGAAGACTTTATGGGCTAAACTTGGCACAAAATTGTTGTTTTCTACTACTTGTCATCCTCAAACGGATGGACAAACTGAAGTTGTCAATAGAACTTTGGGAACACCTTTGCGTGCTATTCTTAAAAAGAACTTGGATTGACATTTCTATGGACTTTTATTTTGGGTTGCCTAGAACTAAGAAGGGGAGGGATTCTATTTTTGTTGTTGTGGATAGATTCTCTAAGATGGCACATTTTATAGCTTGTCATAAAACCGATGATGCTTCAAATATGGCGGATTTTTTCTTTAGAGAAGTCGTTAGGTTGCATGGCAGGCCTAGGACTATTGATTCTGTTCGCAATGTTAAATTCTTGAGTTACTTTTGGAAGACTCTATGGGCTAAACTTGGCACAAAATTGTTGTTTTCTACTACTTTTCATCCTCAAACGGATGGACAAACTGAAGTTGTCAATAGAACTTTGGGAACACTTTTGCGTGCTATTCTTAAAAAGAACTTGGATTGACATTTCTATGGACTTTATTTTGGGGTTGCCTAGGACTAAGAAGGGGAGGGATTCTATTTTGGTTGTTGTGGATAGATTCTCTAAGATGGCACATTTTATTGCTTGTCATAAAACCGATGATGCTTCAAACATGGCGGATTTGTTCTTTAGAGAAGTCGTTAGGTTGCATGGCATGCCGAGGACTATTGTTTCTGGTCGCGATGTTAAATTCTTGAGTTACTTTTGGAAGACTTTATGGGCTAAACTTGGCACAAAATTGTTGTTTTCTAGTACTTGTCATCCTCAAACGGATGGACAAACTGAAGTTGTCAATAGAACTTTGAGAACACTTTTGCGTGCTATTCTTAAAAATAACTTGGATTGACATTTCTATGGACTTTATTTTGGGGTTGCCTAGGACTAATGTGGGGACCCGGGCTCTAATTCTTTTTCTTGGGATTAAATGGATCGTTATTCTAAAATGTGGGTCAATTTTTCGCTTTTACATTTAATAAAATGTAATTAAACAAGCATCAATCTTTATTTAATTTATAACATACAAACATAATATAAATGTCTTATTCTGTATGTCCTCAACTAACCAGTATTAAAAGACAGTACATAATAAAAGACAACTACTGGTCCATCTGCTACGCCCGTGATCTCCACGCTAACACGATCATCTCTGTCTCGACCCAGATCCTGCCCCACCTGTTGTTATGCACACATACAGACATAACAACAGCCGGAAAACCGGTGAGAACAAATCCCAGTATAAACATGTATACATGCATTAAAACAATCTAAAACATGAAACATGCTAATATGAATGTCATTCATATATAATCATGCAATGCGAGTCTAATCATGTCTAGACGCGACTCAACTAGAACTCTAGGGATCCCGTTGTGAATAAGACGTCACTGTCTGTCACCTACCCTCCCAATCGAGGTGCTGTACGTCTTATTCCTAGACTTCGGCCTGATCTGTATCCGCATCTACAATAGGGGCAGTGATCTTCCCCTAAGCTGTGATATCGCCGAACGTCTAGAAGTCTGCCTGATCTCCAGACTGTCCTATCTTAATGCATGAATACACAATCTGTAAACAAGCATAATCATTCTAATGCAATGCCACATGATCTGTAAACAAAGCATAGCAAGATTTGTATACAAATCTATAAACAAATCTATAAACAATCATAATCATGTCTAGATATAAACAAAGAAACAAGTATGTGATTTTGGTTGGGAAACTCAAATGTGATCTCATTTGAGTCGTGATTCCCAAGCAAAACATGTACTATACCTTTCTTGTCGTAGTCTCGAAGTTGGTATCAATTCTGTCAATTAAATCTGAAATGGCAATGTATAATAAATATACATAATTACTAATTCTAGTCAATACCTACACTATCAATAATCAATCTCGGTATAGACTTTGACGGCATAACGACGTATATTCTTAATACCGGTCAATCCAATCTCAACAAATATCAATATATACCATCCTCAACTCACAATCGAATCATATGCACAACACCATACTCAAAATCGATACATTTTATTCCTAAACATGTTGAAATTCATAAGAAATGCATACGACATCCTTTCTTTGTTCTAGTTTCGATTATAAACTCATAATCCTTACTAGAATATCTAAATATAGTCATAATAGCATTTCCATTACATGAAATTCTTGAAACATGCTAGAACTGAATAAAAAGTGTACCCTTTCAAAGCCTTCGACGCAAGGAACAAAAATCTCAACTCGAATTATAATTTAGATGGCTGAATCTTGAGATATCTTACCTCAAACTTTGAAGAACTTAAGGAATTATTTGAGGGAGCTCTCGGTTCTGGTCTGCTGAAGTGAAGAATGAATGATTCAGCTCAATTCTATATATATATGTGCCATGTGTCAAGACAAGAAGAAATGGTGGATGTCTCGCATGCAGCACCGCGGGTGCGGTACTGTAAGGAGCGCGGGTGCGCTAGGCTTTCGGCAGTTCTATCCAAACATACAGAACATGGACCGCGGTTGCGGTCTCTGCAAGACCGCGGGTGCGGTCTTGCCACCGCAGGTGCGGTCTTGCTGCACCGCGGGTGCGGTGGTGCTACGGAAATTTTGGCCAACTTACTATCCATGCACCGCGGGTGCGGTGTCTACAAGCACTGCGGGTGCGCTGTGACTTCGAATTACAATGGCATAATTCTACATTTTAAGCCAAACTTCTTCATCTCTTATTTCGTATCTCTATGCACATTGTTCATAGCATATCTATCAATTCAGAATGATCACTCAGTGTTCTGGGCATTACATTTCTCCCCCTCTAAGACATAAGTTCGTCCTCGAACTTTAGATAAATCAATTAAAGTATTTAAAACACTATTACAAGCTAAAACTGAATAAATACTTACATCATATAAATAACTCGGGTGCTTCTGTCTCATGCCTGCCTCTGTCTCCCAAGTTGCTTCTTCGATGCCATGACGACTCCACTGAACTTTCACAAGTGGAATAATCTTCGTTCTGAGTTGCTTGTCTTTCCGATCAAGGATCTGTATCGGTTGTTCCACATAACTCAAAGTCTGATCAAGTTCAGCTTCGTCAGGTTGAATGACATGAGAAACATCTGGCATATATCTTCGTAACATTGATACATGAAACACGTCATGTATTCCGGATAGAGAAGGAGGAAGTGCAAGTCGATAAGCTCGGTCGCCAATCTTCTCAAGAATCTCGTAAGGACCAATGTATCGAGGAGATAGCTTCCCGCGTTTGCCAAATCGAACAACGCCTCTGAATGGAGAAATCTTTAAGAATACTCTATCTCCTGCCTCAAATACTAACGGTCTACGTCTGATATTGGCATACTTTGCTTGTCGATCTTGTGCTGTCTTCATCCTCTTCTGAATGAGTTTCACTTTCTCTGTCATGTCACGAATCATATCTGGCCCAAGTTCTGATACTTCTGAGATATCATCCCAATATAGCGGAGATCTGCACTTCTTGCCATACAAAGCTTCAAACGGGGCCATTCAATGCTCGTCTGATAGCTGTTATTGTAGGAAAATTCGCAAAGAGGTAGAGAATCTTGCTAACCAATGCCAAAATCTAGCACGACGGCTCTCAACATATCCTCTAGAGTCTGGATAGTCCGTTCTGACTGTCCGTCTGTCTGAGGATGATAAGCAGTACTCAGGTGTAAAGTCGTACCTAAGGCCTGCTGCAAACTGTGCCAAAAGTGAGAAGTAAATCGTGGATCACGATCTGATACGATAGACTTCGGCACACCATGCAATCTGACTACCTCTCGAATATATATCTCCGCCATCTGATCTTGTCTATACGTCATTCTGTACGGAATGAAACAAGCAGATTTGGTCAATCTGTCAATAATGACCCAAATCGCATCGCAGCCTCTGGATGATCGAGGTAACTTCGTCACAAAATCCATGGAAATGTGATCCCATTTCCATTCTGGAATGGCTAAACTCTGAAGTAACCCTCCGGGTTTCTTTCTTTCAGCTTTCACCTGTTGGCAATTTAAACATTTAGACACATACTCTGCGATATCTGACTTCATCTGTTTCCACCAGAACTGTGTCTTTAGGTCATTGTACATTTTTCGGCCACCAGGATGAATGCTGAACCGACTACAATGTGCTTCTGACAGAATCTGCTGTCTCAAATCTGCAACATCTGGCACGACTAGACGGTTATTCACATATAGCACATGATCACGTACCTGATATTCTGACATGTGCCCTGCTTGAACCATTTGAATTGATTTCTGCACATTTTGATCTGTTCTTTGTGCTTCTTTGATTCTCATTATCAAGTCTGGTTCAACTCGAATCATAGCAAGTCGTAGTGGCTTACTATCTGTATCAAATATTAATCCAGCAAACAATCTTCAATCATATTCGTAACACCTATCGTCGAAAAGGATAAAGAACATACCTTTCGACTCAAGGCATCTGCTGCTGCGTTTGACTTTCCTGGATAGTATTTGATTTCGCAGTCAAAATCTTTCAATAAATCTAACCATCTACTCTGCCTCATGTTCAATTCTGATTGAGAGAATAGGTACTTTAGGCTCTTGTGGTCGGAAAATATCTCAAATTTCTCGCCGTAGAGATAATGACGCCAAATCTTTAATGCAAATACGATAGCCGCCAATTCCAGATCATGAATGGGGTATCGAACTTCATGTGGCTTCAATTGTCTCGAGGCGTATGCGATCACATGGCCTCGCTGCATAAGAACACATCCCAAACCTCTATGAGAAGCATCACAATACACAACAAAATCACCCGTACCTGAAGGTATCGTCAGTACTGGAGCACTGGTCAGCCTTTTCTTCAACTCTAGAAAGCTAGACTCGCACTCCTCTGACCAAACAAATGGTGCATTCTTCTGTGTCAATTGTGTGATTGGCTTTGCAATACTGGAGAAATCTTTGATAAATCTTCTGTAGTATCCGGCTAAGCCCATGAAACTGCGTATTTCTGATACAGAAGTCGGTCTCGACCAACTGATCACAGCTTCCACTTTACTCGGATCTACAGAAATACCATCTCCTGATATGATATGTCCTAAGAAGACAAATCGATTCAACCAAAATTCACACTTTGACAATTTAGCATACAGTCGCTCGTTTCTCAACGTCTGCAAAACAATTCTGAGATGCTCTGCATGCTCATATATGTTCTTCGAATACACCAAAATATCATCGATGAAAACAATAACAAATTCATCCAAATATTTCTGAAACACTTGGTTCATCAAGCCCATAAATACCGCAGGAGCATTGGTTAAACCAAAAGGCATGACAATAAATTCGTAATGTCCATACCTGGTTCGAAATGCTGTCTTCGGTATATCTATATCTCGAACTCTGAGCTGATGATACCCAGAACGCAAATCAATCTTCGAATACACAGAGGATCCCTGCAACTGATCAAATAAATCATCAATCCTAGGCAAAGGATATTTATTCTTGATCGTTGCCTTATTCAGTTGCCTGTAATCAATACATAAACGCATCGAACCATCTTTCTTTCGCACAAATAGCACCGGAGCGCCCCAAGGAGATACACTAGGTCTGATATATCCCTTGGCTAGAAGATCTTCTAATTGTGCTTTCAATTCTTTTAGTTCAATAGGTGCCATCCTATACGGAGCTCTCGAAATAGGAACGGAACCTGGTACAAGTTCAATGCTAAAATCTACCTCTCGAACTGGAGGTAATCCTGGGATCTCATCTGGAAAAATATCTGCAAATTCCCGTACTACTGGCAGATCTGTCAATGCCGGGCTCGACTTCTGCATGTCTACAGCATAAATAAAGAAACCATCCGCTCCTTTCTGTAACAATCTGTTCATAGTAAGAGCCGAAATCAAGGGAATCCGAGATCTGGAACCCTTCCCGTAGAATTTCCACTCGTCTGTCATCTCGGGTGTGAATCTGACAATCTTGTGGAAACAATCCACGGTGGCTCTGTACTTCGTTAGCATGTCAATACCGACTATACAATCAAAATCAGCTAGACCCAACACTATACAATCTAGGTCAATTTCATGCCCCTCAAACTGTAGAATGCAATGTCTAACCGTAGTTACAGAAATCAACCCACTTCCTAATGGAGAAGTAATCGATACAACATCTAACAAAGACTCAACAGGCAACGAATGCAACAATGCAAATCGCTCTGAAATGAATGTATGCGATGCACCTGTATCTATCAAGATATAAGCAGGATAACCATAAAGGAGACAATTACCTGCTATAACATCATCTGGTGCATCTTGTGCTCGCTCTTCTGTCAATGCAAACACTTGAGCCTGTTGCCTCGGAGGTTGACTCACTGTCTGACTACCTCGAGCTCTGGGTTGAGTCGGTGCTGGTGGAGGCTGAAAAGAGTGAACCGATGATGCCTGCCGCTCAAACTGAGGTACTGACCCGGATGCTCGTCCACTCTGGGCTGGCTGTACACTCCTTTGGGGACAGACTTTGGCAAAATGCCCCGGTTGCCTACAAATGTTACATCGGCCTGTAACTCCATGGCACTGTTCAATTGCATGTTTTCCTCCACAGGAACTGCAATAAAAACCAGAATATCTGGTACTCTGATCAAAACCAGTCTGTCTTGATCCGCTGGAGCTCGACGAACTGCTCCCTGGTCTTTTAAACTGTTTACCCTTGGCTTTCAATTGATCTTTTCTGCCACTGCTGCTACCGCCGCTTTCAAATCTAGAAGGAGGAGATTGTATTGGAGGTTGTGGTGGTCTTAGCACAGGAGCAACATATGGAGCACTCCGTTGTCTTATCAATCCTGCTTCCGCTCCTTTGGCCCGATTTAATGCATCCGCAAAATTATTAGGTCTTCCCGTGTTTACCAACGTAAAGATGTCCGGATTTAAGCCATTGATAAATTGATCCGACATGTCCTCATCATTCCCTGAAACATGGGGTGCGAAACGAAGCAAGGAAGAGAATTTGGCAACGTACTCTTCAATGTTAAAAGTCCCTTGCCTCAAATTGGCAAACTCAGCACCTTTATCTTTACGGTAGGAGATAGGAAAGAAACGCAGATAGAACTCCGTCTTGAACACTTTCCATGTAATTTCGGTACCACGTTGCTCTAGTGCCCTCTTCATGTTCAACCACCAGTTCTTGGCCACATCCTGGAGTTGATGGCCAATAAGCTTTATTCTTTTCTCGTCACCATACTCCAAAGACTCGAATAACATCTCAATGTCTTCAAGCCAACTTTCACAATCCACTGCCAGTTCCGTACCTTTCAAGGTAGGTGGTCGAAAGGATTGAAATCGTTTAAGCAACGTCTCCATTGGCGTAGCAGTAACATCCATTGGATCTCCGGATGTGCTACCCTGTTCTGGTGCTGTGGGTCGTAAAGGTACGGCGGCTCTTCGAGGAGGCATGTATCTGATATTCAAACAAATTAGTATACAAGCTATACAAACTGTCTCAGCCCTCCTCTGATCATTTACCTCTGATCCAGAATCGGTTCTGATTCAGTCTTTACTACGACATGCTGTAATACCAGTCAGATAACAGTACAACATGCAATAAGAAAAGCAATAAATCATGCTAGCACATCATAAATCAAGGAAGAAGACTCGATCTACCCCGCTCATTCTACTCTATCTCAGTCTACAGAACCTACTGCTCTGATACCACTTGTTGTGGGGACCCGGGCTCTAATTCTTTTTCTTGGGATTAAATGGATCGTTATTCTAAAATGTGGGTCAATTTTTCGCTTTTACATTTAATCAAATGTAATTAAACAAGCATCAATCTTTATTTAATTTATAACATACAAACATAATATAAATGTCTTATTCTGTATGTCCTCAACTAACCAGTATTAAAAGACAGTACATAATAAAAGACAACTACTGGTCCATCTGCTACGCCCGTGATCTCCACGCTAACACGATCATCTCTGTCTCGACCCAGATCCTGCCCCACCTGTTGTTATGCACACATACAGACATAACAACAGCCGGAAAACCGGTGAGAACAAATCCCAGTATAAACATGTATACATGCATTAAAACAATCTAAAACATGAAACATGCTAATATGAATGTCATTCATATATAATCATGCAATGCGAGTCTAATCATGTCTAGACGCGACTCGACTAGAACTCTAGGGATCCCGTTGTGAATAAGACGTCACTGTCTGTCACCTACCCTCCCAATCAAGGTGCTGTACGTCTTATTCCTAGACTTCGGCCTGATCTGTATCCGCGTCTACAATAGGGGCGGTGATCTTCCCCTAAGATGTGATATCGCCGAACGTCTAGAAGTCTGCCTGATCTCCAGACTGTCCTATCTTAATGCATGAATACACAATCTGTAAACAAGCATAATCATTCTAATGCAATGCCACATGATCTGTAAACAAAGCATAGCAAGATTTGTATACAAATCTATAAACAAATCTATAAACAATCATAATCATGTCTAGATATAAACAAAGAAACAAGTATGTGATTTTGGTTGGGAAACTCAAATGTGATCTCATTTGAGTCGTGATTCCCCAAGCAAAACATGTACTATACCTTTCTTGTCGTAGTCTCGAAGTTGGTATCAATTCTGTCAATTAAATCTGAAATGGCAATGTATAATAAATATACAATTAATTACTAATTCTAGTCAATACCTACACTATCAATAATCAATCTCGGTATTGACTTTGACGGCATAACGACGTATATTCTTAATACCGGTCAATCCAATCTCAACAAATATCAATATATACCATCCTCAACTCACAATCGAATCATATGCACAACACCATACTCAAAATCGATACATTTTATTCCTAAACATGTTGAAATTCATAAGAAATGCATACGACATCCTTTCTTTGTTCTAGTTTCGATTATAAACTCATAATCCTTACTAGAATATCTAAATATAGTCATAATAGCATTTCCCTTACATGAAATTCTTGAAACATGCTAGAACTGAATAAAAAGTGTACCCTTTCAAAGCCTTCGACGCAAGGAACAAGAATCTCAACTCGAATTATAATTTAGATGGCTGAATCTTGAGATATCTTACCACAAACTTTGAAGAACTTAAGGAATTATTTGAGGGAGCTCTCGGTTCTGGTCTGCTGAAGTGAAGAATGAATGATTCAGCTCAATTCTATATATATATATGTGCCATGTGTCAAGACAAGAAGAAAGGGTGGATGTCTCGCATGCAGCACCACGGGTGCGGTACTGTAAGGAGCGCGGGTGCGCTAGGCTTTCGGCAGTTCTATCCAAACATACAGAACATGGACCACGGGTGCAGTCTCTGCAAGACCGCGGGTGCGGTCTTGCTGCACCGCGGGTGCGGTGGTGCTACGGAAATTTTGGCCAACTTACTGTCCATGCACCGCGGGTGCGGTGTCTACAAGCACTGCGGGTGCGCTGTGACTTCGAATTACAATGGCATAATTCTACATTTTAAGCCAAACTTCTTCATCTCTTATTTCGTATCTCTATGCACATTGTTCATAGCATATCTATCAATTCAGAATGATCACTCAGTGTTCTGGGCATTATAACTAAGAAGGGGAGGGATTCTATTTTTGTTGTTGAGGATAGATTCTCGAAGATGGCATATTTTATAGCTTGTCATAAAACCGATGATGCTTCAAACATTGCGGATTTGTTCTTTAGAGAAGTCGTTAGGTTGCATGGCATGCCTAGGACTATTGATTCTGTTCGCGATGTTAAATTCTTGAGTTACTTTTGGAAGACTTTATGAGCTAAACTTGGCACAAAATTGTTGTTTTCTACTACTTTTCATCCTCAAACGGATGGACAAAATGAAGTTGTCAATAGAACTTTGGGAACACTTTTGCGTGCTATTCTTAAAAAGAACTTGGATTCACATTTCTATGGACTTTATTTTGGGGTTGTCTAGGACTAAGCAGGGGAGGGATTCTATTTTGGTTGTTGTGGATAGATTCTCTAAGATGGCACATTTTATAGCTTGTCATAAAACCGATGATGCTTTAAACATTGCGGATTTGTTCTTTAGAGAAGTCGTTAGTGTTAGAGTAGGTGCCCGTCGAGCCAAGTGTTGGCCGAGTGTTCACAATGAAACTCTATGTATAAATGATCTTTATTTTAATTATATTTGAAATTATTATTTTGGTACATCTTTATCTGTATACCCATGCTAGTTGCATAGATAAAGTCCTTGAATATACAAATAGTAGAAAGAATATGAGATGCTCATATGATGAGTATCATGAAACTCGTATTTGCAATACAGTATATTCTAAACGGTTCCTAGTCGATTCAGCCGCCATTAAGAAGGATATAGGCCGCTCGAGTTAGAGACTAGTATCTGCGATGTGAGTACCATGTTTCATTGGTAGGGGACATTGTGATGTCCGAACATGCAGATAGGTGCTCCTTGTAGAGAGTGCACTTAACAACCCTCCATTAAAGGACTTTCCAAGTGGTTCTCACTTATCGAGTGGAAACGTCCTAGTTTATGGTTGTACACCATTAGTCCAGATGACCCGGGACAACATTGAGACTCTATGTGCTAGCATTGCACTTTGACTTGTTTACCGACTCTCAAGGGGTCATCAGGTGGCAAGGTTGGGTGTTCTGTCGAAACATATAGGAGTCGATGCATTGTAGTCGGGGATTTGAAAGGGATCGATATACGGTGTTCAAAATCGCAACGGAAGCACAAAATATTTTATTAATCATGAAAAACGAAATTCTTCATGAATATTTATCAAAAATGAACACCATGTACTAGTTGTGCAAACATATACAAAAATCTCAACTTTCAAGCATAGGGTGTTGAGAAAATTACCTATCAACTTTAAAAGTTGATTGTGGCTCCAACTTTGTTGACTAGCAACAAAGCTCTTGAATGGAAGATGAATCTACAAGCTCTCCTCCAAATCCTTGAAGCTTTCCTTCAAATTAGGCCCACCACCAACTAGGTAGATCCCCTCACAATTTGCACTAGAAAAATGTGAGGATTTTTCAAAGAGAAGTGTAGTGTTCCTCAACAAATTGAAGAACACACAAGAAGAGAAAAATGGAGAGAAATTGGGAGGAGAATTTTCGGCCAAGTTGAGTGGAATGGAGGAGGGAAGAGTTCTCTTGGGGTTGCAAAAAGTTAGATACAAAAGTTGTATGCCTTTGCAATTTTTTAATCAAAAGTATTCAAGACTCTTCACCTCCCAAGCATGCAAACCCTAGCATGTCTCACATATATTATATGGTTTTTAACACATTAAAAACCATGGACTAAATTTTAATTATCTCAAACATATTTGAGATTAATTAAATACTACTTGAATTTATTCAAGTCCCACTAGTTAAATAATTATTTTAATTGAGCTCTACAAGACTCAATATTATTTAATTAATTCAACACTTGAATTAATTTTAATTATTTAGACTCTACTAGGTCTACTAGTGTTTAATTAATTCAACACTTGAATTAATTTAATTTAGTCCCCAATAATGTTTATGAAAATCACAATTTTCAACTACATTATTTACTTGGCCAAATTTTAATCTAGGAACACTTTCATAAATTAAAATTTATATTTCTCTCATAGAAGTCATACTTCTATTTTTCTTTACGCTTATAAACACATTTATAAGCCGTTCAACACATTGAACCATTTTCTCCTTTATAGAAGTCAAACTTCTAATTTTACTTACGCTTATAAACTCCTTTATAAGCCGTTCAACACATTGAACTATTTTACTTCTCATCGGGATTTACAAAGCTAGTACTTGTGTGGCCCTCAATGGTTCATTGATACAACTAGCCGTGGGTTCACATCTCCATGTGATTCGGACTAAACATGTCCTTATTCGAGCATACCCTAATTGCTCCATTCTTACTTATCAACACCTTGATAATAAGAACGTCAGAACTCAAGTCTGATAGTACCCAACCAATCACGTTAAACGCCTAGCAGCATCGCTTACGTGATTCCCTAGGTATCACATGATAGTTCCTGCAAGAACCATTCAATTATGGTTAGCGCACAGTACGGTCCCTTCAACTCATATATCCCGATCGATTCGACAACCATTGGTTTATCGAGAGTTGTCAATGAATCGATACTATGTGTCATGTCGTAGTTGCATCGATGGTGTAATCTATGAAACACCTTTCATAATTACAACCATACTCTGGCCAGAGATTTCGATCTACATACACATGATAACACATAGGATATCCATACCCGAAGGTAAGCGGTGAATCCCCGACTACAATGCATCGACTCCTATGTGTTTCGACAGAACACCCAACCTTGCCACCTGATGACCCCATAAGAGTCGGTAAACAAGTCAAAGTGTAATTCTAGCACATAGAGTCTCAATGTTGTCCCGGGTCATAAGGACTAATTCTGTACAACCATAAACTAGGACATTTCCACTCGATAAATGAGAACCACTTGGAAAGTCCTTTTATGGAGGGTTGTTCAGTGCACTCTACAAGGTGCACCTATCTGCATGTTCGGACATCACAATGTCCCCTACCAATGAAACATGGTACTCACATCGCAGATACTAGTCTCGAACTCTAGCGGCCTATATCCTTCTTAGTGGCGGCTGAATCGACTAGGAACCGTTTAGAATATACAGTATTACAAATATGAGTTTCATGATACTCATCATATGAGCATCTCATATTCTTTCTACTATTTGTATATTCAAGGGCTTTATCTATGCAGCTAGCATGGGTATACAGATAAAGATTTGCCAAAATAATAATTTCAAATATTATTAAAATAAAGATTGCTTATACATAGAGTTTCATTGTGAACACTCGGCCAACACTTGGCTCGACGGGCACCTACTCTAACAATCTCCCACTTGCACTAGAGCCAACTACCCATATGCATAAAACCCATTGATTCGCGATGCTTGTCGAATAATGGTCCAGGTAAAGGCTTAGCTAGTGGATCAACAACATAATCTGCGGAGCCGACTTTGTCAATAGACACTACTCTTCTTTCCACAATCTCTCCGAGGATGTGGTACTTTCTCAATACGAGTTTGGATTCTGATGAGACCTTGGCTCCTTTGCTTGAGCTATAGCTCCCGTGTTGTCACACAACACCGGGATAGGAGCAACTCCATTAGGAATGACGTCCAACTCTTAGACGAAATTCCTTATCCAAACAGCCTCTCTTGCTGCATCTGATGCAGCAATGTATTCGGCCTCTGTGCTGGAATCCGTAATATTGTCTTGCTTGGAACTCTTCCAAGAGACAGCAGCACCTTTGAGCATGAATACAAACCTAGAGGTTGACTTCGAGTTATCGATATCGCTTTGGAAGCTAGAGTCGGTATAGCCTTCCAATTTCAGTTCTCTACCCCCATAGACCAAGAACAACTTATTGGTCCTTCTCAACAACTTGAGGATGTCTTTCACAGCTTTCTAGTTGTGGAAGACCGGGGTTCGATTGATATCTTTTCACTACACATAGTGAAAACGCCACGTCAGGACGTGTAGATATCATCCCATACATGATATTACCAATTGCCGAAGCATACGGAATGCGTGTCATCGTCACTATCTCTGCATCAGTCTCAGGAGACAGACTTGGATAGGGACACGCCATGACACATTGGTAGATGTCCTCTCAAGGACGCATCCATCGAGAACCGCTTCACGATGGTATCATGTATGTGGACTGGGTGAGACCAAGTCATCTTTTCGATCTATCTCAATAGATCTGTATCCCAATACAAAAGATGCTTCACCCAAGTCCTTCATCGAGAACTTACTCGCTAACCATATCTTTGTTGATTGCAACATTCCTACATCATTCCCAAAGATTAGAATGTCATCAACATAAAGCACCAGGAATGTCACAACACTCCCACTGACCTTCTTATACACATAGGGTCCCTCATGATTCTTAGTAAATCAAACTCTTTGATTGTACTATCGAATCTAAGGTTCCAACTCCTTGATGCCTGCTTTAGATCATAAATAGATCTCTGAAGTTTACATACCATATGCTCACTTCCGATAGATGTAAACCCTTCAGGTTGAGACATGTAAATCACTTTCTTAAAATCCCCATTAAGAAAGACTGTCTTAACATCCATCTGCCATATCTTATAGTCATACCATGCAGCTATGGCTAGCAAAATCCTTATGGACTTGAACATTACGACTGGGAAAAGGTTTCCTCAAAGTCAACTCCTTGTCTTTGAGTACATCCTTTTGCCACCAATCGCGCCTTGAAAGTCAATACCTTCCCATCCGTCTCAAGTCCCTATGGGAACAGTTCCCACAGGTGGATCCACAAGATCCTACACTTGGTTCGAATGCATGGAATTCATCTCAGATTCCATTTCTTCAAGTCACTTGGATGAATTGGCATCAGATAACGCTTCCTTGAAGGTCCATGGATCACATCCATGGTTAGGCTCATCATGGCCTTCTTCAAGAAGCTGACCATACCTCATAGGTGGTCTCGAGACTTTCTCGTATCTTCTAGGAGCTTGTATCTCCTCTCTTGGCTCATCGGGTGTGGGTTCTATAATTGTGGGTTTCTCTCGAACTCCTTCGAGTTCTATCATCTGCCTTTTTCTATCCAATAGAAAATCCCTTTCCAAAAAGGTTGCATTCCTAGAAACAAACACTTTTGTTTCTTGGGGATGATAGAAATGATATCCAACTTAATTCCTTGGATATCCCACAAAGTAACATAAAATGGATCAACAATCCAATTTATCTCCCACTTACCTGCTTCACATAAGCAGGGCTCCCCATATTCTAAGATAAGAATATTTGGGAGGCTTACCCATCCATATCTCATATGGTATCTGCCTTTGAATGGACATTTAGTGGAATATCTTTTAATTTTAAGTTATAGAGATCGTTTTCAAGTTCTCAAGTACCAATTAAACATTCATTCTTGTAAATGTTGCAAACACCTTTGCTAAATAAACAAGAATATCCATCTTTATCATAATAGAAATGGAAATAATGTTTTTTCATCAAAAAGGTACAAACAAACATCTCTTAATTAACTTAAAACTATTGTTCAACAATAAGTAAACATCTCTTAAGGTCTTGGCAGCAACTCTTGCTCCATTGCCCATCCTCAAGAAGGTCACACCTTCCTTAAGCTTCCTACTTCTTCCCATCACCTGTAACCCATTACAGAGATGTGAGTCACAACCGGTATCTAATACCCAAGAAGTAGAGTTAATTAAAATGTTTACTTAAATTTAGAACATACCGTTTCCAGAACACTTCTGGGCAAGATATTCTTTGCAATTTCGCCTCCAATGTCCAGGCTTCTTGCAGTGATGACAAACATCACCAGTCTTGTCAGCCTTAACTGGTCTGGCTGCCACAACGGGATTCGGAGATTGCCTCAACAAGGGCTCGTTCTTCTCGGGACGTTGGAAAGAACGCTTCTTTCCATTCCCATGTGGATCAATCTTCGTACCAGATGAAGAACCCACATAAAGAACCGACTTCTCTTTCTTAATAGTGGACTCAAAGGTAACAAGCATGTTTACCAACTCCTCAAGGGTCGGTTCCATCTTGTTCATGTTGAAGTTCACCACAAAAGGATCAAATGAGCTAGGCAGCGATAACAGCAACACGTTCGTGGTCAACTCCGAAGGCAAGATCAAATCCATGCCAACGAGCTTGTCCACGAGCCCGATCATCTTTAAGCCATGCTCATGGACCGAGGCCCCATCTCGCATGCGCCAAGTGATCAGCTCCTTGACGGTAGCATGCCTTAGAGGTCGTGTTTGCTCACCAAAGAGCTCTTTGAGATGCAAATGAATGTCAGCAGCACTCTTTGCACCCTCAAAACGCCTCTGAAGCTCATCTTTCATAGAAGTCAGCATATAACACCTGGCTATCAAGTCATGGTCACACCATTCCTTGTAAGCCTGCAATTCCTCAGGATTGCAGTCAGTCGGAGCCTCAACAGGGGGCGACTGAGTTAGTGTATATGTTACCCTTTCCGAATTTAAGACTATTTTCAAATTTCTTAGCCAAGTGAGGTAATTAGGTCCAGTTAATATGTGTTTGTCGAGTATTATAGATATCGAATTGCGCATCGAAGACATTGTCGATTTGTACTGAAAAGTAAAACAGATAAATGTTGATGACTATTTAAAATATTTGGTAAGATATAAAGTATGGACTTTTACTTCATAAATATTTGCTCCCACTGTTTTGACATCTTTCACTACCCTCTAGTGAAAACGGGAAACTCCTTTCCTCAGTAGGTACGTAAGGTCCAATTAGCGAATTGTGATCCCGAATAATATCAGCCAATCACAATTCCTAAAAGGTAGTTTCCAATTGCATCACAATGCAACCCTCTACGTAAACTTTTGTCTCACGTTTGATTAGGACCCAATAATATGACGTCGTTCATCTTCACGTGTCAAGCCTTACCCATCGATGTTGAACCTTAATGGACGGTCGCCATGAGTTCCCTCAATAATATGAGCCGAAATCATGGGAGTTCCACGTAGTTCACATCACCATGTCAATGGATGTCACAGCTTTCCGGCACCCAGGGCCCCCCCAATAATATGAGCCGAGCCCCGAGTACAGGTAGCGTTCATCATGCACCCATTGTCGATGGAAGACAAGGAAATTATAAACAAATTTATAATTCCCCTTTTCGGGCTTGATATTAATTTTGAATCTTATTCAAAATGAGGGTTTTTAATTTTGAAAGGTCTCATCATTAATTTTATTTTAAAAGCTCGCCATGTTTGATCGTATGTTTGCCGGATTCATGCAACTTTGTTATTATAATAATAATAACGCACATACTCATTATTTATAACATATCATGCATATATCATAAATAGAAAACAATACAAGGATGATCAATCGCCCCAAAACTAATGGCCCGTGTGAGCCAAACACGGGCCTAGGTCCAATCCTAGGGTAAATGCACGGGATGCAATGCAACTAAATTATTACATTAGCATCCAATATTACATGTCTTCGATCTTCATAATCACCAAGGCCACCATCTTCCAATCTTGATCTTCCCCTATTCTAATATTTACAAATAAATATCCATGGCACATAGGGATACATCTCATGGGGTGGGAACGGGCCATAAACCAAGCCCACTTTAAAAATTGATAATTATTATAATCATACAACACAAATATCCTAGCATACACCTAGCAAATTGGGCTTGGGCTTTTGATCATCCTTCATGCATAATATCACATATCATACACCATCAATTAATTATCACAATAATTAATTGATCCAATATTACATATCTTGATCCAATCACTAACCGCCACGATTATAAACTAAATTAACAAAGTATACAAACACCTTTGTCTACTTTCCAATTAATTTATTTATAACCGAATTTCTTGTAAATCACCATTTACTATAAATAATTAAAGTCCAACTTAAATTATTTATTTCATGAGAAAATATTTGCAACTTTTGTAATTTTAAACTTAAGGGCCCAAAAATCATTTTTCACCAAAAACATTTTCGGCCCATTTAAAATTCACAAACATGTTAGCCATCCAATGGCCCAACAACTCAAGGCCCATGACACTTTGATAATCCAAAACACTTTTGGAAACCCTAGTCGTCATCGCCGTCGCCGGAGCTCCGTCGCCGGATTCCGGCCAACTTACCAAAATTTTTTTTTTTTTATTTAAAATGATGGGGCTGTTCGGGCAGCCCCTCGGGCTGCCCTTGCTGCCCGAAATGGGCAGCCCTCGGGCAGCCCGAGCTGCCCGAAACGGGCAGCAACATGCTGCCCGAAATTCCCCACAAGAAGGCCTCGGTTTTGTTGCAAATTTTCATCTCAAACGGTTAGAAATCGCCCTCAATATAATATCTTGTATATGTTGCACAAAAACTAGTAACCTTAGCTCTTGATACCACTTGAAAGGGATCGATATACGGTGTTCAAAATCGCAACGGAAGCACAAAATATTTTATTAATCATGAAAAACGAAATTCTTCATGAATATTTATCAAAAATGAACACCATGTACTAGTTGTGCAAACATATACAAAAATCTCAACTTTCAAGCATAGGGTGTTGAGAAAATTACCTATCAACTTTAAAAGTTGATTGTGGCTCCAACTTTGTTGACTAGCAACAAAGCTCTTGAATGGAAGATGAATCTACAAGCTCTCCTCCAAATCCTTGAAGCTTTCCTTCAAATTAGGCCCACCACCAACTAGGTAGATCCCCTCACAATTTGCACTAGAAAAATGTGAGGATTTTTCAAAGAGAAGTGTAGTGTTCCTCAACAAATTGAAGAACACACAAGAAGAGAAAAATGGAGAGAAATTGGGAGGAGAATTTTCGGCCAAGTTGAGTGGAATGGAGGAGGGAAGAGTTCTCTTGGGGTTGCAAAAAGTTAGATACAAAAGTTGTATGCCTTTGCAATTTTTTAATCAAAAGTATTCAAGACTCTTCACCTCCCAAGCATGCAAACCCTAGCATGTCTCACATATATTATATGGTTTTTAACACATTAAAAACCATGGACTAAATTTTAATTATCTCAAACATATTTGAGATTAATTAAATACTACTTGAATTTATTCAAGTCCCACTAGTTAAATAATTATTTTAATTGAGCTCTACAAGACTCAATATTATTTAATTAATTCAACACTTGAATTAATTTTAATTATTTAGACTCTACTAGGTCTACTAGTGTTTAATTAATTCAACACTTGAATTAATTTAATTTAGTCCCCAATAATGTTTATGAAAATCACAATTTTCAACTACATTATTTACTTGGCCAAATTTTAATCTAGGAACACTTTCATAAATTAAAATTTATATTTCTCTCATAGAAGTCATACTTCTATTTTTCTTTACGCTTATAAACACATTTATAAGCCGTTCAACACATTGAACCATTTTCTCCTTTATAGAAGTCAAACTTCTAATTTTACTTACGCTTATAAACTCCTTTATAAGCCGTTCAACACATTGAACTATTTTACTTCTCATCGGGATTTACAAAGCTAGTACTTGTGTGGCCCTCAATGGTTCATTGATACAACTAGCCGTGGGTTCACATCTCCATGTGATTCGGACTAAACATGTCCTTATTCGAGCATACCCTAATTGCTCCATTCTTACTTATCAACACCTTGATAATAAGAACGTCAGAACTCAAGTCTGATAGTACCCAACCAATCACGTTAAACGCCTAGCAGCATCGCTTACGTGATTCCCTAGGTATCACATGATAGTGCCTGCAAGAACCATTCAATTATGGTTAGCGCACAGTACGGTCCCTTCAACTCATATATCCCGATCGATTCGACAACCATTGGTTTATCGAGAGTTGTCAATGAATCGATACTATGTGTCATGTCGTAGTTGCATCGATGGTGTAATCTATGAAACACCTTTCATAATTACAACCATACTCTGGCCAGAGATTTCGATCTACATACACATGATAACACATAGGATATCCATACCCGAAGGTAAGCGGTGAATCCCCGACTACAATGCATCGACTCCTATGTGTTTCGACAGAACACCCAACCTTGCCACCTGATGACCCCATAAGAGTCGGTAAACAAGTCAAAGTGTAATTCTAGCACATAGAGTCTCAATGTTGTCCCGGGTCATAAGGACTAATTCTGTACAACCATAAACTAGGACATTTCCACTCGATAAGTGAGAACCACTTGGAAAGTCCTTTTATGGAGGGTTGTTCAGTGCACTCTACAAGGTGCACCTATCTGCATGTTCGGACATCACAATGTCCCCTACCAATGAAACATGGTACTCACATCGCAGATACTAGTCTCGAACTCTAGCGGCCTATATCCTTCTTAGTGGCGGCTGAATCGACTAAGAACCGTTTAGAATATACAGTATTACAAATATGAGTTTCATGATACTCATCATATGAGCATCTCATATTCTTTCTACTATTTGTATATTCAAGGGCTTTATCTATGCAGCTAGCATGGGTATACAGATAAAGATTTGCCAAAATAATAATTTCAAATATTATTAAAATAAAGATTGCTTATACATAGAGTTTCATTGTGAACACTCGGCCAACACTTGGCTCGACGGGCACCTACTCTAACAGGATTCACCGCTTACCTTCGGGTATGGATATCCTATGTGTTCTCATGTGTATGTAGATTGAAATCTATGATCAGAGTATGGTGGTAATTATGAAAGGGGTTTCATAGATTACACCATCGATGCAACTACGGCATGACACATAGTATCGATTCATTGACAACTCTCGATAAACCAATGGTTGTCGAATCGGTCGGGATATATGAGTTGAAGGGACCGTACTGTACGCTAACCATAATTGAATGGTTCTTGCAGGCACTATCATTTGATACCTAGGGAATCATGTAAGCGATGCTGCTAGGCGTTTAACATGATTGGTTGGGTACCATCAGACTTGAGTTCTGACGTTCTTGTTATCAAGGAGTTGATAAGTAAGAATGGAGAAATTGGGGTATGCTCATATAAGGACATGTTTAGTCCGAATCACATGGAGATGTGAACCCACGGCTAGTTGTATCAATGAACCATTGAGGGCCACACAAGTGCTGGCTTTCTAGATCCCGTTGAGAAGTAAAAATAGTTCAATGTGTTGAACGACTTATAAATGAGTTTATATGTGTAAGGAAAAATAGAAGTATGACTTCTATGAGAGAAATGTAAATTTTAATTTATGGAAGTGTTCCTAAATTAAAAGTTGGCCAATTGAATAATGTATTTGAAAATTGTGATTTTCATAAACATTATTATGGAGTAAATTAAATTAATTCAAGTGTTGAATTAATTAAACACTAGTGGACCTAGTAGAGTCCAAATAATTAAATTAATTCAAGTGTTGAATTAATTAAATTATATTGAGTCTTGTAGAGCTCAATTTAAATTAATTATTTAACTAGTAGGACTTGGGTAAATTCAAGTAATGTTTAATTAGTCTCAAATATGTTTGAGATAATTAAATTTAGTCCATGGTTTTTATTTTGATAATAAACCATATAATATGCATGCATGGGAGGTGAAGGGTTGGAGACAACTTTTGCAACTATCAAGGCTTGGCATGCTACTTTTGTCTCTACTTTTTGCAAGTCCAAGACAAGTCTCCCTTCCCCCCATTCTAGTAGCATATGGCCGAAATATACACAAAAAATACACAACAAAGTTTTCTCTCAATTTTTCTCTTCAAGTGTTGAGGAAGAAAAATACTTCTCTTTGAAAAATCCTTTTATTTTTCTAGTGCAAAATAAAAGGGGTTCTAGTTTGCTAGTGGTGGGCCTAATTTGAAGGAAAGATTCAAGAACAAGGAGAGCTTGTAGATTTGTCATCCATTCAAGAGCCAAGTTGTTTACAACTTGGTTGGAGCCATCATCAACCTCAAGAGGTTGATAGGTAACTATTTCTAAACACACTATGAATGTCATTTTGGTGTTTTATTGTATTTCCTACACAAATCTATGGTGGCCGAAATTTATATGCTAAAATCGAAATTTTTTGTGCTTCCGTTGCGTTTCCGGCCACCGTAACCGATCCCCTTTCAAGTGGTATCCGAGCTATGGTTACGTTTTTGTGTAGCAAATACAAGATATTATGTTGAGATCGATTTCTAACCGCATGAGTGTATTTTTTGCAACAAAATACCAAGGTTTTTTTTGGGGTAACTTCGGGCAGCATGTTGCTGCCCGTGTCGGGCAGCTCGGGCTGCCCGAGGGGCTGCCCGTTTCGGGCAGCAAGGGCAGCCCGAGGGGCTGCCCGAACGCCCCTCCTTTTAAAATAAAAAAATAATAAAATTTTTGTTACCGGAATCCGGAGACGGAGCTCCGGCGACGGCAATGACGACTAGGGTTTTCAAAAGGTGTTTTGAAATATCCAAGTGTCATGGGCCTTGAGTTGTTGGGCCATTGGATGGCTAACATATTTGTGAATTTTAAATGGGCCAAAACGTTTTTGGTGAAAAATAATTTTTTGTGCCCTTAAGTTTAAAATTACAAAAGTTGCAAATATTTTCTCATGAAATAAATATTTTAAGTTGGACTTTAAATATTTATAGTAAATGGTGATTTACAAGAAATTCGATTATAAATAAATTAATTGGAAAGTAGACAAAGGTGTTTGTATACTTTGTTAATTTAGTTTATAATCGTGGCGGTTAGTGATTGGATCAAGATATATAATATTGGATCAATTAATTATTGAGATAATTAATTGATGGTGTATGATATGTGATATTATGCATGAAGGATGATCAAAAGCCCAAGCCCAATTTGCTAGGTGTATGCTAGGATATTTTGTGTTGAATGATTGTAATAATTATCAATTTATAAAGTGGGCTTGGTTTATGGCCCGTTCCCACCCCCATGAGATGTATCCCTATTTGCCATGGATATTTGTTTGTAAATATTAGTATAGTAGATGATCAAGATTGGAAGATGGTGGCCATGATGATTATGAAAATCGAAGACATGTAAATATTGGAAGCTTATGTAATAGTTGCATTTGCATCCCATGCATTTCCCTAGGATTGGACCTAGGCCCGTGTTTAGCTCACACGGTCCGTTAGTATTGGGGCGATTGATCATCCTTGTTTGTTTACCGTTTATAATATATGCATGATATGTTATAAATAATGAGTATGTGTGTTATTATTATGATAATAACAAAGTTGCATGAATCCGGCAAACATACGATCAAACATGGCGAGCTTTTAAAATAAAATTAATGATGAGACCTTTCAAAACTAAAAACCCTCATTTTGAATAAGATTCAAAAATTAATATCAAGCCCGAAAAGGAGAATTATAAAATTTGTTATAATTTCCTTGTCTTCCATCGACAAATGGGTGCATGACGAATCGCTACCCGTACTCGGGGCTTGGCTCATATTATTGGGGGGGCCCTTAGTACCGGAAAGCTGTGACATCCATTTGACATAGTGATGTGAACTACGTGGAACTCCCATGACTTCGGCTCATATTATTGAGGGAACTCTTGGCGACCGTCCATTAAGGTTCAACATCGATGGGTAAGGCTTGACACGTAAAGATGAACGACGTCATATTATTGGGTCCTAATCAAACGTGAGACAAAAGTTTACGTAGAGGGTTGCATTGTGATGCAATTGGAAACTACCTTTTAGGAATTGTGATTGGCTGATATTATTCGGGATCATAATTCGCTAATTGGACCTTACGTACCTACTGAGGAAAGGAGTTTCCCGTTTTCACTAGAGGGTAGTGAAAGATGTCAAAACAGTGGGAGTAAATATTTATAAAGTAAAAGTCCATACTTTATATCTTACCAAATATTTTAAAATAGTCATTAACATTTATCTGTTTTACTTTTCAGTACTAATTTGACAATGTCTTCGATTCTCAATCCGCTTTCTGCTATACTCGAGAAACACATATTAACTGGACCTAATTACCTCACTTGGCTAAGAAACCTGAAAATCGTCTTGAACTCGGAAAAGATTGCATATACACTGACTGAGTCGCCCCCTGATAAGGCTCCGACTGACTGCACTCCTGAGGAATTGCAGACCTACAAGGATTGGTGTGACCATGACTTGAAGACCAAGTGTTATATGCAGGCTTCTATGAATGATGAGCTACAGAGGCGTTTTGAGGGTGCAAAGAGTGCTGCTGACATTCATTTGCACCTCAAGGAGCTCTTTGGTGAGCAGACTCGGCGTCTTAGGCATGCTACTGTCAAGGAGCTAATCACTTTGCGCATGCGAGATGGGGCCTCGGTCCATGAGCATGGCCTAAAGATGATTGGGCTCGTGGACAAGCTTGTTGGCATGGATTTGATATTGCCTTCGGAGTTGACCACCGACGTGTTGCTGTTATCGCTGCCTAGCTCATTTGATCCTTTTGTGGTGAATTTCAATATGAACAAGATGGAGCCAACCCTTGAGGAGTTGGTGAACATGCTTGTGACTTTTGAGTCCACTATCAAGAAAGAGAAGTCGGTTCTTTATGTGGGTTCTTCATCTGGTACGAAGACCGATCCACGTGGGAAGGGAAAGAAGCGTTCTTTCCAACGTCCCAAGAAGAATGTGCCCTCGAAGAGGCAAGCTCCGAGTCCCGTTGTGGTAGCCACACCAGTGAAGGCTAACAAGACTGTTGACGTTTGTCATTACTGCAAGAAGCCTGGACATTGGAGGCGTAACTGCAGAGAATATCTTGCCCAGAAGGGTTCTGGAAACGGTATGTTCTATATTGAAGTAAACATTTCAATTAACTCTACTTCTTGGGTATTGGATACCGGCTGTGGCTCACATCTCTGTAATGATTTGCAGGCGATGGGAAGAAGTAGAAGGCTTAGAAAAGGTGAGACCTTTTTAAGGATGGGCAATGGAGCAAGGGTTGCTGCCAAGGCCGTAGGAGATGTTTACTTGCTTTTGAACAATGATTTTAAGTTAATTTTGAGAGATGTTTTGTTTGTACCAGATTTGGTGAAAAACATTATTTCCATTTCTATGTTGGACAAAGATGGATTTTCTTGTTTATTTAGCAAAGGTGTTTGCAACATTTACAAGAATGAATGTTTAGTTGGTACCGGGGAACTTGAAAACGATCTCTATAACTTAAAATTGAAAGATATTCCACTAAACAATGTCCAAGCGATAACAACAAAAAACAAGAGAAAACAAGATACTCTAAATTCGACACAATTATGACATGCTCGATTAGGACATATTTCCTTAAGAAGGATGAAAAAGCTAGTGGGAGTTGGCATGTTTGATATGTCTGATATTAATGCTCTCACGACTTGTGAATCCTGTCAAAAAGGAAAAATGACCAAAATTCCCTTTAAGGGCCATGTGGAGCGAGCCAAAGGGTTATTGGATTTGATCCATACCGATGTGTGCGGTCCACTTAGCATCACCACTAAGCATGGACATGCCTACTTCATCACCTTTACCGATGATTTCTCGAGGTATGGGTATGTGTATTTGATGAAATACAAATCTGAAGCTTTTGAAAGGTTCAAAGAATTCAGAAGTGAAGTAGAGAATCAGTTGGGACGAAGCATCAAGACTGTGGGGACCCGGGTTCTAACTCAATTCTTTTGGGATTTAATTGGATCTTTATTATAAATGGCGGGTCAAAATTTTTCGCTTTCTAACATTAAATCGAATGTTAACATAAAGCGTCTCATTTTTATTTAAAACAAACATGAGTCAACGACTATTACATAACATGATCTAGTAGCCTTACTTGTTATACATGTTACAATAACAACATAACATCTCTAGTATCAACATAAAACTACTAGTACAACATCAGAAGTCTTCTGCTACACCCGGCATCTCCACGCTATCAACTCTCTCTTCCTCGTCGTGACCCTGATCCTGCCCCACCTGTTGCCATGCACACATACAGACACGACAACAGCCGGATAACTCCGGTGAGAACATATCCCAGTATAAAACATGGATGCATGCAATGTAAATATCATATACAAATGCATAACATAAATCAAGTAACATGAATATAAATCTAAACATGTAGAATAATACAAATCTGTATTCAACATTCAAATCTTGACTCGACTCATTTCTAATCTAGGGATCCCGGTGTGAATAAGACGGTCTGTCACCTACCCAACCACTCGGGGCGACGGTACGTCTTATTCCTAGACTTCGGTCAACTCTGTATCGAGGGTCTACACATATAGCAAATCTGCTCCTATGTGTCGATACACCGAAACGTCTAGTTTTGGCAAGTCTGCCAATCTCTCCTATCTCAGGACTCGAATATAAATCAATAAACAAGGCATTACATAATCAAATGTAATAACAATCTAGTATGTGATTTAGGGAAACTCGTATCAAATCTGAATCGAGTTGTGCAATCCCGTGACCACATGAATTATACCTTTCTTGTCGCACTGTCTGTCGAGATCTCGAATCAAATGTCAAACCTGTCACCTCAAATCTGAAACGGCAATGTATAGACACCCAATATCAATCTCTAACTCAAAGAATCATATATACAAATCAATAATAAATCTCGGTACAAATCGACGGCATAACGGCGTAATTCTCAATACCGATACCTCAATCTCAATATCACAATAATCGATTAACCTCAATACTCATAATCTCATCTAAACATCAACATACATACTGAAATCTGTATTTACTCGATCCACACATGCTGGAAAATCGAACGTATAGCATACGGCGTCTGAAATTCGATCCGTTTACGTTTCTACGATGCTTAGTATATCAAGAACACATAATCTATGTCAAATCTGAATTCTTCCAACACATAATTTTCGAAACATGCTGGAAATGAACAATACTTACATCCTCTTGTAGCTTTGGTTGAGAGGAGTACCAATCTGAACTCGAATTCAAGTTTGGATGGCTAAATCTTGCAAAAGATAAATTGTGAGATGGAAGAAGCCTTGGACTCTCTTCTGAATTCTCCCTCGGTGCTTACTACTGAAAATGGAAGGAAATGAAGCCACATACCCTTGTATTGCATGGTAAGGAACAAGTGTCTTTATTTTTCATTTGACACGCACGACCGCGGGTGCGGTACACTAGCAGCGCGGGTGCGCTGTGCTCACGGCAGCCCTTGCATTTTCTGAAATTCTTGGACCGCGGGTGTGGTGATGTTATTACCGCGGGTGCGGTGTCTGTTCGCACAATTTTACAAATTTTCTGTCAATGCACCGCGGGTGCGGTCCTTCCTGTACCGCGGGTGCGGTGTGGCTTCGGCCCTGCTTTACAAATTCTGATCTAAATATCATGTATTCTCGTCGTTTCAAGTCTCACATCAATAACAACCGATAATTCTCGAGCCTTACATTTCTCCCCCTCTTAGACAGGAGTTCGTCCTCGAACTCGCAAGCAAGTAATCATGCAAGTATATATATGAAACAATCTAATCAAAATTGTAAGGAAAACTCACATCATATGAATAGCTCTGGATGTTTCTGTCTCATATCAGACTCTGTCTCCCAAGTTGCTTCCTCGATGCCATGACGACTCCACTGCACCTTCACAAGCGGAATGGTCTTCGTTCTGAGCTGTTTTTCTTTCCGATCAAGAATCTGTATCGGTCGCTCAACATAGCTCAAAGTCTGATCTAGCTCGGCTTCGTCAGGCAGAATGACATGAGAATCATCTGGCATGTATCTGCGCAACATCGATACATGAAAAACATCATGTATACCTGATAATGAAGGAGGAAGAGCAAGTCTGTAAGCTCGATCGCCAATCTTCTCAAGAATCTCATACGGACCGATGTATCTAGGAGACAACTTTCCTCGCTTGCCAAATCTGACAACGCCTCTGAAAGGTGAAATCTTCAAAAATACTCTGTCTCCCTGTTCGAATACTAACGGTCTACGTCTAATATTGGCGTACTTCGCTTGCCTATCCTGTGCCGTTTTCATTCGTTTCTGAATGATCTTCACTTTTTCTGTCATCTCACGAATCATATCAGGCCCCAACTCTGGTACCTCAGAGATATCATCCCAGTACAACGGAGATCTACACTTCTTTCCGTATAAAGCTTCGAACGGTGCCATCTCTATGCTCGTCTGATAGCTGTTGTTGTATGAAAACTCACACAACGGCAATGAATCCTGCCAACTAGTACCAAAGTCTAGTACTACAGCTCTCAGCATATCTTCTAAAGTCTGGATAGTCCGCTCTGACTGTCCGTCTGTCTGGGGATGATAAGCAGTGCTCAGGTGTAAAGTCGTACCCAAAGCCTGCTGCAAGCTGTGCCAGAAGTGAGAAGTAAATCGTGGATCCCGGTCTGATACGATCGATTTCGGCACACCATGCAATCTGACGACCTCTCTGACATACAACTCTGCCATCTGATCGTGTCGATAGGTCATCTTGTACGGAATGAAACAGGCAGATTTGGTCAATCTGTCAATGATGACCCAAATCGAATCATTGCCCCGGGACGATCGAGGTAACTTCGTAACGAAGTCCATGGAAATGTGGTCCCATTTCCATTCAGGAACAGACAAACTCTGAAGTAAACCCCCGGGCTTCTTCCTCTCTGCCTTCACCTGTTGGCAATTCAGACATCTAGACACAAATTCTGCAATATCTGTCTTCATCTGCTTCCACCAGAATTGCGTCTTCAAGTCATTGTACATCTTTCTGCCTCCAGGATGAATGCTGAACCGGCTACAGTGTGCCTCTGACATAATCTGTCGTCTCAAATCTGAAACATCTGGCACTACTAAGCGGTTATTCACATACAGAACAGAATCTCTAACCTGATACTCTGATATATGACCAGCTCTGACCATATCAATCGATCTCTGGACGCTCAGATCAGTCCTCTGTGCTTCTTTGATCCTCAAAATCAGATCTGGCTCAATCTGAATTGCAGTAAGTCGCAACGGTCTATTCTCTATATCAAATGTCAATCCAGACAAGCAACAATCTTCTACTAAACTCGATACACCTATAGTCGACAAGGACAAAGAACATACCTTTCGACTCAAGGCGTCTGCCGCTGCATTCGACTTTCCTGGATGGTACTTGATCTCGCAATCAAAATCTTTCAGCAGATCAAGCCATCGTCGCTGCCTCATGTTCAACTCTGACTGAGAAAAGAGATACTTCAAGCTCTTATGATCGGAATAAATCTCAAATTTCTCGCCATACAGATAATGACGCCAGATCTTAAGTGCAAACACAATCGCCGCCAATTCAAGGTCATGAATCGGATAACGGGTCTCGTGCGGCTTCAGCTGTCTAGAGGCGTATGCTATCACGTGCCCTCGCTGCATAAGAACACATCCAAGCCCTCTGTGAGATGCATCACAATATACAACGAACTCACCTGTACCTGATGGAATTGTCAAGACAGGCGCACTAGTCAGCCTCTTCTTCAGCTCAACAAAACCGCTCTCACACTCTTCTGACCACACAAATGGCATGTTCTTCTGTGTCAACTGGGTAATCGGCTTCGCTATACTGGAGAAATCTCGGATAAAACGTCGATAATACCCGGCTAGACCCATGAAACTGCGTATCTCAGGCACAGAAGTCGGTCTCGGCCAACTGATCACAGCCTCAACTTTACTCGGATCTACCGCAATACCCTCTCCAGATATAATGTGCCCCAAGAAAACAACCTGTCGCAACCAGAATTCGCATTTGGACAGTTTGGCATACAACTGCTCCTGTCGCAAAGTCTTCAGCACGATTCTCAGATGATCTGCATGCTCAGTCAAACTCTTCGAATACACCAAAATGTCGTCAATAAACACAATCACAAAATCATCTAAATATCTCTGAAAAATGCGGTTCATCAAACTCATAAACACCGCAGGTGCATTCGTCAAACCGAAAGGCATAACAACAAACTCGTAATGTCCATACCTGGTTCGAAATGCCGTCTTCGGAATATCAACGTCTCTAACTCGGAGCTGATGATACCCTGATCTCAAATCGATTTTCGAATATACAGAAGATCCCTGTAACTGGTCAAATAAGTCGTCGATGCGAGGCAAAGGATACTTGTTCTTCACTGTTGCCTTATTCAGCTGCCTATAATCAATACACAGTCGCATCGAACCATCTTTCTTTCGAACGAAAAGCACCGGAGCACCCCAAGGAGATACACTAGGTCTGATATATCCCTTGGACAAAAGATCTTCCAACTGTGCTTTCAACTCTTTCAGTTCTATCGGTGCCATCCTATATGGAGCTCTCGAAATAGGAACAGAACCGGGCATAAGATCTATGCTGAAATCAACCTCTCGAACCGGAGGCAACCCTGGAATCTCATCAGGAAAAACATCTGCAAACTCGCAAACCACTGGCAGATCTGCCAATGCTGGGCTCGTCTTCAGTAGATCTACTGAATATACGAGAAAGCCCTCTGCTCCTCTCTGAAGCAATCTACTCATAGTCAGAGCAGATACTAAGGGAATCCGAGATCTGGAACCCTTGCCGTAGAATTTCCACTCGTCTATCCTTTCGGGTCTGAATCTGACAATCTTGTGGAAACAATCTACCGTGGCCCTGTACTTGGTTAACATATCTATGCCAACTATACAGTCAAAATCAGCTAAACCAAGTACTACACAATCAAGATCAATCTCATGCCCCTCAAACTGAAGCATACAGTGTCTAACAGTAGTCACAGATATCAAGCCACTTCCCAACGGAGAAGCTATAGACACTACTGTCGACATTGACTCAACAGGCAATGCATGTCTCAATGCAAAATGTTCAGATATGAATGTATGCGATGCCCCTGTGTCTATCAACACATATGCAGGATAACCACAAAGGAAACAATTACCTGCAATGACGTCATCTGGCGCCTCCTGCGCCTGCTCCTCTGTCAAGGCAAAGACACGTGCCTGCTGTCGAGGAGGCTGACTCACCGTCTGACTACCTCCTGGCCTCTGCTGTGTCTGTGTGGAGGGTGGCTGAAAGGAGTGTACAGAGGATGCCTGTCTCTCCATCTGTGGCGCTGGTGCTGATGATCCTGTGCTCTGGAATCGTTGTGCACCTCTCTGGGGACAAACTCTGGCGAAATGTCCCTGTTGCCTACAGATGTTACAGCGTCCCAGAACTCCTTGACACTGCTCCGTAGCATGTCGCCCTCCGCATGAACCACAGTATACACCACTGGAATCTGAACCCTGACCTCTCTGTCGAGATCCACTCGAACTCGATGAACTGCTCCCAGATTTCTTAAACTGTTTGCCCTTAGCCTTCAGAAAATCCTTCTTGCCACTACCACTAGCTCCACTGTCAAAACGAGGAGGAGGGGGTGGAAACTGAACGGTGGTAGGCTGTGGCGGTCTCTGCCCCTGAACACCGTAGGAAGCCCCTCGCTGCCTGATCAAGCCAGCCTCGGCTCCCTTCGCTCGGTTCAGTGCCTCTGAAAAAGTGTTAGGCCGTCCCGTGTTCACCAAAGTAAATACATCTGGATTCAACCCGTTGATGAACTGATCGGCCACTGCCTCGTCGTTTCCGGCCACATGCGGTGCAAATCGTAGCAATGCAGAAAATTTAGCAACATACTCCTCGATGTTCCACTGTCCCTGCTTCAGATTCGCAAATTCAGCTCCCTTATCTTTCCGGTAGGAGACGGGAAAGAAGCGCTGATAGAACTCGTCTTTGAAGACTTTCCACGTGATATCAATGCCTCGGTGCTCCAAGGCTCTCTTCGTCGTCAACCACCAGCTCTTGGCAACCTCTTGCATCTGATGCCCTATCAGCTTCACACGTCGCTCATCAGTGTAAGCCAAAGACTCAAACAACATCTCGATATCATCGAGCCAGCTCTCGCACTCTACTGCACTCTCTGTGCCCTTCAGGGTAGGCGGATGAAAAGACTGGAATCTCTTCAATAAGGTCTCCATCGGCGTAGCGGTAACATCCATCTGTGCACCGGACGTGCTACCCTGCTCTGGCTGTGGTACTCGTCTAGGCGGCATTAATCTGATCATAAAACTGATTAGTACTCAACCAATATCATCTGTCTCAGCCCTCCTCTGATCATATACCTCTGATCGAGAATCAGTTCTGATTCAGGCTTGAAATGCTGTAAATCAATTCAGATAATACAACACATACAATAATAGGGAAAGCAATAAATCATGCTAGCATCTCAAAAGCAAGGAAGATGACTCGATATACCCCGCTCATTCTATTCTATCTCAGTCTACAGAACCTACGGCTCTGATACCACCTGTTGTGGGGACCCGGGTTCTAACTCAATTCTTTTGGGATTTAATTGGATCTTTATTATAAATGGCGGGTCAAAATATTTCGCTTTCTAACATTAAATCGAATGTTAACATAAAGCGTCTCATTTTTATTTAAAACAAACATGAGTCAACGACTATTACATAACATGATCTAGTAGCCTTACTTGCTATACATGTTACAATAACAACATAACATCTCTAGTATCAACATAAAACTACTAGTACAACATCAGAAGTCTTCTGCTACACCCGGCATCTCCACGCTATCAACTCTCTCTTCCTCGTCGTGACCCTGATCCTGCCCCACCTGTTGCCATGCACACATACAGACACGACAACAGCCGGATAACTCCGGTGAGAACATATCCCAGTATAAAACATGGATGCATGCAATGTAAATATCATATACAAATGCATAGCATAAATCAAGTAACATGAATATAAATCTAAACATGTAGAAGAATACAAATCTGTATTCAACATTCAAATCTTGACTCGACTCATTTCTAATCTAGGGATCCCGGTGTGAATAAGACGGTCTGTCACCTACCCAACCACTCGGGGCGACGGTACGTCTTATTCCTAGACTTCGGTCAACTCTGTATCGAGGGTCTACACATATAGCAAATCTGCTCCTATGTGTCGATACACCGAAACGTCTAGTTTTGGCAAGTCTGCCAATCTCTCCTATCTCAGGACTCGAATATAAATCAATAAACAAGGCATTACATAATCAAATGTAATAACAATCTAGTATGTGATTTAGGGAAACTCGTATCAAATCTGAATCGAGTTGTGCAATCCCGTGACCACATGAATTATACCTTTCTTGTCGCACTGTCTGTCGAGATCTCGAATCAAATGTCAAACCTGTCACCTCAAATCTGAAACGGCAATGTATAGACACCCAATATCAATCTCTAACTCAAAGAATCATATATACAAATCAATAATAAATCTCGGTACAAATCGACGGCATAACGGCGTAATTCTCAATACCGATACCTCAATCTCAATATCACAATAATCGATTAACCTCAATACTCATAATCTCATCTAAACATCAACATACATACTGAAATCTGTATTTACTCGATCCACACATGCTGGAAAATCGAACGTATAGCATACGGCGTCTGAAATTCGATCCGTTTACGTTTCTACGATGCTTAGTATATCAAGAACACATAATCTATGTCAAATCTGAATTCTTCCAACACATAATTTTCGAAACATGCTGGAAATGAACAATACTTACATCCTCTTGTAGCTTTGGTTGAGAGGAGTACCAATCTGAACTCGAATTCAAGTTTGGATGGCTAAATCTTGCAAAAGATAAATTGTGAGATGGAAGAAGCCTTGGACTCTCTTCTGAATTCTCCCTCGGTGCTTACTACTGAAAATGGAAGGAAATGAAGCCACATACCCTTGTATTGCATGGTAAGGAACAAGTGTCTTTATTTTTCATTTGACACGCACGACCGCGGGTGCGGTACACTAGCAGCGCGGGTGCGCTGTGCTCACGGCAGCCCTTGCATTTTCTGAAATTCTTGGTCCGCGGGTGCGGTGATGTTATTACCGCGGGTGCGGTGTCTGTTCGCACAATTTTACAAATTTTCTGTCAATGCACCGCGGGTGCGGTCCTTCCTGTACCGCGGGTGCGGTGTGGCTTCGGCCCTGCTTTACAAATTCTGATCTAAATATCATGTATTCTCGTCGTTTCAAGTCTCACATCAATAACAACCGATAATTCTCGAGCCTTACAAAGACACTTCGATCGGATCGGGGTGGTGAGTACTTGAGTGCCGAGTTCCAAGAGTATCTAAGGGAGAATGGGATTCTCTCGCAGTGGACTCCGCCCACTACACCACAGTTGAATGGTGTTTCGGAGCGTCGTAACCGGACTTTGATGGACATGGTTCGGTCTATGATGGGGTTCACGGAGTTGCCGCCATCCTTTTGGAGATATGCGCTTGAGACAGCGGCAATGTTGTTGAACAATGTCCATACAAAAGCAGTTGATAAGACACCATATGAGATATGGATGGGTAAGCCACCCAAATATTCATATTTTAGAATATGGGGGTGCCCTGCTTATGTGAAAAGGTAGTGGGAGATAAATTGGATAGTCGATCCATTTTATGTTACTTTGTGGGATATCCAAAGAATTCTGTTGGATATTACTTCTATCATCCCCAAGAAACAAAGGTATTTGTTTCTAGGAATGCGACCTTTTTGGAAAGGGAATTTCTATTGAATAGAAAAGGAGAGATGATAGAAATCGAAGAAGTTCGAGAGACACCCACAATTGTAGAACCCACACCCGAAGAGCCAAGGGAGGAGATACAAGCTCCTAGAAGATCCGAGAGAGTCTCGAGACCACCTATAAGGTATGGTCTGCTTCTTGAAGAGGGCCATGATGAGCCTAACCATGGATGTGATCCAAGGACCTTCAAGGAAGCGTTATCTGATGCCGATTCATCCAAGTGGCTTGAAGCAATGGAATCTGAGATGAATTCCATGCATTCGAACCAAGTGTGGAATCTTGTGGATCCACCTGAGGGAACTGTTCCCATAGGGTGTAAATGGATTTACAAGAGGAAACTTGGGGCGGATGGGAAGGTATTAACCTACAAGGCGCGATTGGTAGCAAAAGGATATACTCAAAGACAAGGAGTTGACTTTGAAGAAACCTTTTCTCCAGTCGCAATGTTCAAGTCCATAAGGATTTTGCTAGCCATAGCTGCATGGTATGACTATGAGATATGGCAGATGGATGTTAAGACAGCATTTCTTAATGGGGATATTAAGGAAGAAATTTACATGTCTCAACCCGAAGGGTTTACATCTATCGGAAGTGAGCATATGGTATGCAAACTTCAAAGATCTATTTATGGTCTAAAGCAGGCATCTAGGAGTTGGAACCTCAGATTCGATAGTACAATCAAAGAGTTTGGTTTTGCTAAGAATCCTGAGGAACCATGTGTGTATAAGAAGGTTAGTGGGAGTGCTGTGACATTCCTAGTGTTGTATGTTGATGACATTCTACTCATTGGGAATGATGTAGGAATGTTGCAATCAACTAAGATATGGTTAGCAAGTAAGTTCTCGATGCAGGACTTGGGTGAAGCATCTTTTGTATTAGGAATACAGATCTATCGAGATAGATCAAGAAGATTGCTTGGTCTCACCCAGTCCACATACATTGATACCATCGTGAAGCGGTTCTCGATGGATGAGTCTAAGAGAGGACATCTACCAATGTGTCATGGCGTGTCCCTATCCAAGTCTATGTCTCCCAAGACTGATGCGGAGATAGCGGCGATGACACACATTCCGTATGCTTCGTCAATTGGTAGAATCATGTATGGAATGATATTCACACGTCCTGACGTGGCTTTTGCACTAAGTGTAGTAAGCAGATATCAATCGAACCCTGGTCTTCCACATTGGAAAGCTGTGAAAGACATCCTCAAGTACTTGAGGAGGACCAATAAATTGTTCTTGGTCTATGGGGTTGGAGAACTAAAATTGGAAGGCTATACCGACTCTAGCTTCCAAAGCGATATTGATGACTCAAAATCAACCTCTGGATTCATATTCATGCTCAATGGTGCTGCTTTCTCTTGGAAGAGTTCCAAGCAAGACAGTACCGCGGATTCCACCACTGAGGCAGAATACATTGCTGCATCAGCTGCAGCAAAGGAGGCAGTTTGGATAAGGAATTTCGTCCAAGAGTTGGGCGTCATTCCTAATGGAGTTGCTCCTGTCCCGGTGTTTTGTGACAACACGGGAGCCATTGCTCAAGCAAAGGAGCCGAGGTCTCATCAGAAGTCCAAACACGTATTGAGAAAGTACCACATACTCAGAGAGATCGTGGAAAGAGGAGATGTCATGATTGACAAAGTCGACTCCGCAGATAATGTTGCTGATCCACTAACTAAGCCTTTACCTGGACCATTATTCGAGAAGCATCGCGAATCAATGGGTTTGAAGCATATGGATAGTTGGCTCTAGTGCAAGTGGGAGATTGTTAGAGTAGGTGCCCGTCGAGCCAAGTGTTGGCCGAGTGTTCACAATGAAACTCTACGTATAAACGATCTTTATTTTAATTATATTTGAAATTATTATTTTGGCACATCTTTATCTGTATACCCATGCTAGTTGCATAGATAAAGCCCTTGAATATACAAATAGTAGAAAGAATATGAGATGCTCATATGATGAGTATCATGAAACTCGTATTTGCAATACTGTATATTCTAAACGGTTCCTAGTCGATTCAGCCGCCATTAAGAAGGATATAGGCCGCTCGAGTTAGAGACTAGTATCTGCGATGTGAGTACCATGTTTCATTGGTAGGGGACATTGTGATGTCCGAACATGCAGATAGGTGCTCCTTGTAGAGAGTGCACTGAACAACCCTCCATTAAAGGACTTTCCAAGTGGTTCTCACTTATCGAGTGGAAACGTCCTAGTTTATGGTTGTACACCATTAGTCCTTATGACCCGGGACAACATTGAGACTCTATGTGCTAGCATTGCACTTTGACTTGTTTACCGACTCTCAAGGGGTCATCAGGTGGCAAGGTTGGGTGTTCTGTCGAAACATATAGGAGTCGATGCATTGTAGTCGGGGATTCACCGCTTACCTTCGGGTATGGATATCCTATGTGTTCTCATGTGTATGTAGATTGAAATCTCTGATCAGAGTATGGTGGTAATTATGAAAGGGGTTTCATAGATTACACCATCGATGCAACTACGGCATGACACATAGTATCGATTCATTGACAACTCTCGATAAACCAATGGTTGTCGAATCGGTCGGGATATATGAGTTGAAGGGACCGTACTGTACGCTAACCATAATTGAATGGTTCTTGCAGGCACTATCATTTGATACCTAGGGAATCATGTAAGCGATGCTGCTAGGCGTTTAACATGATTGGTTGGGTACCATCAGACTTGAGTTCTGACGTTCTTGTTATCAAGGAGTTGATAAGTAAGAATGGAGAAATTGGGGTATGCTCATATAAGGACATGTTTAGTCCGAATCACATGGAGATGTGAACCCACGGCTAGTTGTATCAATGAACCATTGAGGGCCACACAAGTGCTGGCTTTCTAGATCCCGTTGAGAAGTAAAAATAGTTCAATGTGTTGAACGACTTATAAATGAGTTTATAAGTGTAAGGAAAAATAGAAGTATGACTTCTATGAGAGAAATGTAAATTTTAATTTATGGAAGTGTTCCTAAATTAAAAGTTGGCCAATTGAATAATGTATTTGAAAATTGTGATTTTCATAAACATTATTATGGACTAAATTAAATTAATTCAAGTGTTGAATTAATTAAACACTAGTGGACCTAGTAGAGTCCAAATAATTAAATTAATTCAAGTGTTGAATTAATTAAATTATATTGAGTCTTGTAGAGCTCAATTTAAATTAATTATTTAACTAGTAGGACTTGGGTAAATTCAAGTAATGTTTAATTAGTCTCAAATATGTTTGAGATAATTAAATTTAGTCCATGGTTTTTATTTTGATAATAAACCATATAATATGCATGCATGGGAGGTGAAGGGTTGGAGACAATTTTTGCAACTATCAAGGCTTGGCATGCTACTTTTGTCTCTAATTTTTGCAAGTCCAAGACAAGTCTCCCTTCCCCCCATTCTAGTAGCATATGGCCGAAATATACACAAAAAATACACAACAAAGTTTTCTCTCAATTTTTCTCTTCAAGTGTTGAGGAAGAAAAATACTTATCTTTGAAAAATCCTTTTATTTTTCTAGTGCAAAATAAAAGGGGTTCTAGTTTGCTAGTGGTGGGCCTAATTTGAAGGAAAGATTCAAGAACAAGGAGAGCTTGTAGATTTGTCATCCATTCAAGAGCCAAGTTGTTTACAACTTGGTTGGAGCCATCATCAACCTCAAGAGGTTGATAGGTAACTATTTCTAAACACACTATGAATGTCATTTTGGTGTTTTATTGTATTTCCTACACAAATCTATGGTGGCCGAAATTTATATGCTAAAATCGAAATTTTTTGTGCTTCCGTTGCGTTTCCGGCCACCGTAACCGATCCCCTTTCAGTTAGGTTGCATGGTATGCCTAGGACTGTTGATTTTGTTCGCGATTTTAAATTCTTGAATTACTTTTGGAAGACTTTATTGGCTAAACTTGGCACAAAATTGTTGTTTTCTGCTAATTTTCATCCTCAAACGGATGGACAAACTGAAGTTGTCAATAGAACTTTGGGAACACTTTTGCGTGATATTCTTAAAAAGAACTTGGATTGACATTTCTATGGACTTTATTTTGGGGTTGTCTAGTACTAAGAAGGGGAGGGATTCTATTTTTGTTGTTGTGGATAGATTCTCTAAGATGGCACATTTTATAGCTTGTCATAAAACCGATGATGCTTCAAACATGGCAGATTTGTTCTTTAGAGAAGTCGTTAGGTTGCATGGCATGCCTAGGACTATTGTTTCTAGTCGCGATGTTAAATTATTGAGTTACTTTTGAAAGACTTTATGGGCTAAACTTGGCACAAAATTGTTGTTTACTACTACTTTTCATCCTCAAACGGATGGACAAACTGAAGTTGTCAATAGAACTTTGGGAACACTTTTGCGTGCTATTCTTAAAAAGAACTTGGATTGACATTTCTATGGACTTTATTTTGGGGTTGCCTAGGACTAAGAAGGGGAGGGATTCTATTTTGGTTGTTGTGGATAGATTCTCTAAGATGGCACATTTTATTGCTTGTCATAAAACCGATGATGCTTCAAACATGGCGGATTTGTTCTTTAGAGAAGTCGTTAGGTTGCATGGCATGCCTAGGAACATTGTTTCTAGTCGCGATGTAAAATTCTTGAGTTACTTTTGGAAGACTTTATGGGCTAAACTTGGCACAAAATTGTTGTTTTCTACTACTTGTCATCCTCAAACGGATGGACAAACTGAAGTTGTCAATAGAACTTTGGTAACACTTTTGCGTGCTATTCTTAAAAATAACTTGGATTGACATTTCGATGGACTTTATTTTGGGGTTGCCTAGTACTAAGAAGGGGAGGGATTCTATTTTTGTTGTTGTGAATAGATTCTCTAAGATGGCACATTTTATAGCTTGTCATAAAACCGATAATGCTTCAAACATTGCGGATTTGTTCTTTAGAGAAGTCGTTAGGTTGCATGGCATGCCTAGGACTGTTGATTTTGTTCGCGATTTTAAATTCTTGAGTTACTTTTGGAAGACTTTATGGGCTAAACTTGGCACAAAATTGTTGCTTTCTGCTAATTTTCATCCTCAAACGGATGGACAAACTGAAGTTGTCAATAGAACTTTGGGAACACTTTTGCGTGATATTCTTAAAAAGAACTTGGATTGACATTTCTATGGACTTTATTTTGGGGTTGCCTAGTACTAAGAAGGGGAGGGATTCTATTTTTGTTGTTGTGAATAGATTCTCTAAGATGACACATTTTATAGCTTGTCAAAAAACCGATGATGCTTCAAACATGGCGGATTTGTTCTTTAGAGAAGTCGTTAGGTTGCATGGCATGCCTAGGACTATTGTTTCTAGTCGCGATGTTAAATTCTTGAGTTACTTTTGAAAGACTTTATGGGCTAAACTTGGCACAAAATTGTTGTTTTCTACTACTTGTCATCCTCAAACGGATGGACAAACTGAAGTTATCAATAGAACTTTGGGAACACTTTTGCGTGCTATTCTTAAAAAGAACTTGGATTGACATTTCTATGGACTTTATTTAGGGGTTGCCTAGGACTAAGAAGGAGAGGGATTCTATTTTTGTTGTTGTGGATAGATTCTCTAAGATGGCACATTTTATAGCTTGTCATAAAATCGATGATGCTTCAAACATTGTGGATTTGTTCTTTAGAGAAGTCGTTAGGTTGCGTGGCAGGCCTAGGACTATTGATTCTGTTCGCAATGTTATATTCTTGAGTTACTTTTGGAAGACTTTATGGGCTAAACTTGGCACAAAATTGTTGTTTTCTACTACTTGTCATCCTCAAACGGATGGACAAACTGAAGTTGTCAATAGAACTTTTGGGAACACTTTTGCGTGCTATTATTAAAAAGAACTTAGATTGACATTTCTATGGACTTTATTTAGGGGTAGCCTAGGACTAAGAAGGGGAGGGATTCTATTTTTGTTGTTGTGGATAGATTCTCGAAGATGGCACATTTTATAGCTTGTCATAAAACCGATGATACTTCAAACATTGCGGATTTGTTCTTTAGAGAAGTCGTTAGGTTGCATGGCATGCCTAGGACTATTGATTCTGTTCGCGATGTTAAATTCTTGAGTTACTTTTGGAAGACTTTATGAGCTAAACTTGGCACAAAATTGTTGTTTTCTACTACTTTTCATCCTCAAACGGATGGACAAACTGAAGTTGTCAATAGAACTTTGGGAACACTTTTGCGTGCTATTCTTAAAAAGAACTTGGATTCACATTTCTATGGACTTTATTTTGGGTTTGTCTAGGACTAAGAAGGGGAGGGATTCTATTTTTGTTGTTGTGGATAGATTCTCTAAGATGGCATATTTTATAGCTTGTCACAAACCGATGATGCTTCAAACATTGCGGATTTGTTCTATAGAGAAGTCGTTAGGTTGCGTGGCAGGCCTAGGACTATTGATTTTGTTCGCAATGTTAAATTCTTGAGTTACTTTTGGAAGACTCTATGGGCTAAACTTGGCACAAAATTGTTGTTTTCTACTACTTTTCATCCTCAAACGGATGGACCAACTGAAGTTGTCAATAGAACTTTGGGAACACTTTTGCGTGCTATTCTTAAAAAGAACTTGGATTGACATTTCTATGGACTTTATTTTGGGGTTGCCTAGGACTAAGAAGGGGAGAGATTCTATTTTGGTTGTTGTGGATAGATTCTCTAAGATGGCACATTTTATTGCTTGTCATAAAACCGATGATGCTTCAAACATGGCGGATTTGTTCTTTAGAGAAGTCGTTAGGTTGCATGGCATGCCTAGGACTATTGTTTCTGGTCGCGATGTTAAATTCTTGAGTTACTTTTGGAAGACATTATGGGCTAAACTTGGCACAAAATTGTTGTTTTCTACTACTTGTCATCCTCAAACGGATGGACAAACTGAAGTTGTCAATAGAACTTTGGGAACACTTTTGCGTGCTATTCTTAAAAAGAACTTGGATTCACATTTCTATGGACTTTATTTTGGGGTTGTCTAGGACTAAGAAGGGGAGGGATTCTATTTTGGTTGTTGTGGATAGATTCTCTAAGATGGCACATTTTATAGCTTGTCATAAAACCGGTAATGCTTCAAACATTGCGGATTTGTTCTTTAGAAAAGTCTTTAGGTTGCATGGCATGCCTAGGACTGTTGATTTTGTTCGCGATTTTAAATTCTTGAGTTACTTTTGGAAGACTTTATGGGCTAAACTTGGCACAAAATTGTTGTTTTCTACTAATTTTCATCCTCAAACGGATGGACAAACTGAAGTTGTCAATAAAACTTTGGGAACACTTTTGCGTGATATTCTTAAAAAGAACTTGGATTGACATTTCTATGGACTTTATTTTGGGGTTGCCTAGTACTAAGAAGGGGAGGGATTCTATTTTTGTTGTTGTGAATAGATTCTCTAAGATGACACATTTTATAGCTTGTCATAAAACCGATGATGCTTCAAACATGGCGGATTTGTTCTTTAGAGAAGTCGTTAGGTGGCATGGCATGCCTAGGACTATTGTTTCTAGTCGCGATGTTAAATTCTTGAGTTACTTTTGAAAGACTTTATGGGCTAAACTTGGCAAAAAATTGTTGTTTTCTACTACTTGTCATCCTCAAACAGATGGACAAACTGAAGTTATCAATAGAACTTTGGGAACACTTTTGCGTGCTATTCTTAAAAAGAACTTGGATTGACATTTCTATGGACTTTATTTAGGGGTTGCCTAGGACTAAGAAGGAGAGGGATTCTATTTTTGTTGTTGTGGATAGATTCTCTAAGATGGCACATTTTATAGCTTGTCATAAAATCGATGATGCTTCAAACATTGTGGATTTGTTCTTTAGAGAAGTCGTTAGGTTGCGTGGCAGGCCTAGGACTATTGATTCAGTTCGCATTGTTATATTCTTGAGTTACTTTTGGAAGACTTTATGGGCTAAACTTGGCACAAAATTGTTGTTTTCTACTACTTGTCATACTCAAACGGATGGACAAACTGAAGTTGTCAATAGAACTTTGGGAACACTTTTGCGTGCTATTCTTAAAAAGAACTTAGATTGACATTTCTATGGACTTTATTTAGGGGTTGCCTAGGACTTGAAGGGGAGGGATTCTATTTTTATTGTTGTGGATAGATTCTCGAAGATGGCACATTTTTTAGCTTGTCATAAAACCGATGATACTTCAAACATTGCGGATTTGTTCTTTAGAGAAGTCGTTAGGTTGCATGGCATGCCTAGGACTATTGATTCTGTTCGCGATGTTAAATTCTTGAGTTACTTTTGGAAGACTTTATGAGCTAAACTTGGCACAAAATTGTTGTTTTCCACTACTTTTCATCCTCAAACGGATGGACAAACTGAAGTTGTCAATAGAACTTTGGGAACACTTTTGCGTGCTATTCTTAAAAAGAACTTGGATTGACATTTCTATGGACTTTATTTTGGGGTTTCCTAGGACTAAGAAGGGGAGGGATTCTATTTTGGTTGTTGTGGATAGATTCTCTAAGATGGCACATTTTATAGCTTGTCATAAAATCGATGATGCTTCAAACATTGCGGATTTTTTCTTTAGAGAAGTCGTTAGGTTGCGTGGCAGGCCTAGGACTATTGATTCTGTTCGCAATGTTATATTCTTGAGTTACTTTTGGAAGACTTTATGGGCTAAACTTGGCACAAAGTTGTTGTTTTCTACTACTTGTCATCCTCAAACGGATGGACAAACTGAAGTTGTCAATAGAAATTTGGGAACACTTTTGCGTGCTATTCTTAAATAGAACTTAGATTGACATTTCTATGGACTTTATTTAGGGGTTGCCTAGGACTAAGAAAGGGAGGGATTCTATTTTTGTTGTTGTGGATAGATTCTCGAAGATGGCACATTTTATAGCTTGTCATAAAACCGATGATACTTCAAACATTGCGGATTTGTTCTTTAGAGAAGTCGTTAGGTTGCATGGCATGCCTAGGACTATTGATTCTGTTCGCGATGTTAAATTCTTGAGTTACTTTTGGAAGACTTTATGAGCTAAACTTGGCACAAAATTGTTGTTTTCTACTACTTTTCATCCTCAAACGGATGGACAAACTGAAGTTGTCAATAGAACTTTGGGAACACTTTTGCGTGCTTTTCTTAAAAAGAACTTGGATTCACATTTCTATGGACTTTATTTTGGGGTTGTCTAGGACTAAGAAGGGGAGGGATTCTATTTTTGTTGTTGTGGATAGATTCTCTAAGATGGCATATTTTATAGCTTGTCACAAACCGATGATGCTTCAAACATTGCAGATTTGTTCTTTAGAGAAGTCGTTAGGTTGCGTGGCAGGCCTAGGACTATTGATTCTATTCGCAATGTTAAATTCTTGAGTTACTTTTGGAAGACTCTATGGGCTAAACTTGGCACAAAATTGTTGTTTTCTACTACTTTTCATCCTCAAACAGATGGACAAACTGAAGTTGTCAATAGAACTTTGGGAACACTTTTGCGTGCTATTCTTAAAAAGAACTTGGATTGACATTTCTATGGACTTTATTTTGGGGTTGCCTAGGACTAAGAAGGGGAGAGATTCTATTTTGGTTGTTGTGGATAGATTCTCTAAGATGGCACATTTTATTGCTTGTCATAAAACCGATGATGCTTCAAACATGGCGGATTTGTTCTTTAGAGAAGTCGTTAGGTTGCATGGCATGCCTAGGACTATTGTTTCTGGTCGCGATGTTAAATTCTTGAGTTACTTTTGGAAGACATTATGGGCTAAACTTGGCACAAAATTGTTGTTTTCTACTACTTGTCATCCTCAAACGGATGGACAAACTGAAGTTGTCAATAGAACTTTGGGAACACTTTTGCGTGCTATTCTTAAAAAGAACTTGGATTCACATTTCTATGGACTTTATTTTGGGGTTGTCTAGGACTAAGAAGGGGAGGGATTCTATTTTGGTTGTTGTGGATAGATTCTCTAAGATGGCACATTTTATAGCTTGTCATAAAACCGATAATGCTTCAAACATTGCGGATTTGTTCTTTAGAGAAGTCTTTAGGTTGCATGGCATGCCTAGGACTGTTGATTTTGTTCGCGATTTTAAATTCTTGAGTTACTTTTGGAAGACTTTATGGGCTAAACTTGGCACAAAATTGTTGTTTTCTGCTAATTTTCATCCTCAAACGGATGGACAAACTGAAGTTGTCAATAGAACTTTGGGAACACTTTTGCGTGATATTCTTAAAAAGAACTTGGATTGACATTTCTATGGACTTTATTTTGGAGTTGCCTAGTACTAAGAAGGGGAGGGATTCTATTTTTGTTGTTGTGAATAGATTCTCTAAGATGACACATTTTATAGCTTGTCATAAAACCGATGATGCTTCAAACATGGCGGATTTGTTCTTTAGAGAAGTCGTTAGGTGGCATGGCATGCCTAGGAATATTGTTTCTAGTCGCGATGTTAAATTCTTGAGTTACTTTTGAAAGACTTTATGGGCTAAACTTGGCAAAAAATTGTTGTTTTCTACTACTTGTCATCCTCAAACAGATGGACAAACTGAAGTTATCAATAGAACTTTGGGAACACTTTTGCGTGCTATTCTTAAAAAGAACTTGGATTGACATTTCTATAGAATTTATTTAGGGGTTGCCTAGGACTAAGAAGGAGAGGGATTCTATTTTTGTTGTTGTGGATAGATTCTCTAAGATGGCACATTTTATAGCTTGTCATAAAATCGATGATGCTTCAAACATTGTGGATTTGTTCTTTAGAGAAGTCGTTAGGTTGCGTGGCAGGCCTAGGACTATTGATTCAGTTCGCATTGTTATATTCTTGAGTTACTAATGGAAGACTTTATGGGCTAAACTTGGCACAAAATTGTTGTTTTCTACTACTTGTCATCTTCAAACGGATGGACAAACTGAAGTTGTCAATAGAACTTTGGGAACACTTTTGCGTGCTATTCTTAAAAAGAACTTAGATTGACATTTCTATGGACTTTATTTAGGGGTTGCCTAGGACTTAGAAGGGGAGGGATTCTATTTTTGTTGTTGTGGATAGATTCTCGAAGATGGCACATTTTATAGCTTGTCATAAAACCGATGATACTTCAAACATTGCGGATTTGTTCTTTAGAGAAGTCGTTAGGTTGCATGGCATGCCTAGGACTATTGATTCTGTTCGCGATGTTAAATTCTTGAGTTACTTTTGGAAGACTTTATGAGCTAAACTTGGCACAGAATTGTTGTTTTCTACTACTTTTCATCCTCAAACGGATGGACAAACTGAAGTTGTCAATAGAACTTTGGGAACACTTTTGCGTGCTATTCTGAAAAAGAACTTGGATTCACATTTCTATGGACTTTATTTTGGGGTTGTCTAGGACTAAGAAGGGGAGGGATTCTATTTTGGTTGTTGTGGATAGATTCTCTAAGATAGCACATTTTATTGCTTGTCATAAAACCGATGATGCTTCAAACATGGCGGATTTGTTCTTTAGAGAAGTCGTTAGGTTGCATGGCATGCTTATGACTATTGTTTCTGGCCGCGATGTAAATTCTTGAGTTACTTTTGGAAGACTTTATGGGCTAAAATTGGCACAAAATTGTTGTTTTCTACTACTTGTCATCCTCAAACGGATGGACAAACTGAAGTTGTCAATAGAACTTTGGGAACACTTTTGCGTGCTATTCTTAAAAATAACTTGGATTGACATTTCGATGGACTTTATTTTAAGGTTGCCTAGGACTAAGAAGGGGAGAAATTCTATTTTTGTTGTTGTGGATAGATTCTCGAAGATGGCACATTTTATAGCATGTCATAAAACCGATTATGCTTCAAACATTGCGGATTTGTTCTTTAGAGAAGTTGTTAGGTTGCATGGCATGCCTAGGACTATTGATTCTGTTCGCGATGTTAAATTCTTGAGTTACTTTTGGAAGACTTAATGAGCTAAACTTGGCACAAAATTGTTGTTTTCTACTACTTTTCATCCTCAAACGGATGGACAAACTGAAGTTCTCAATAGAACTTTGGGAACACTTTTGCGTGCTATTCTTAAAAAGAACTTGGATTCACATTTCTATGGACTTTTTTTGGGGTTGTCTAGGACTAAGAAGGGGAGGGATTCTATTTTGGTTGTTGTGGATAGATTCTCTAAGATGGCACATTTTATAGCTTGTCATAAAACCGATAATTCTTCAAACATTGCGGATTTGTTCTTTAGAGAAGTCGTTAGGTTGCATGGCATGCCTAGGACTGTTGATTTTGTTCGCGATTTTAAATTCTTGAGTTACTTTTGGAAGACTTTATGGGCTAAACTTGGCACAAAATTGTTGTTTTCTGCTAATTTTCATCCTCAAACGGATGGACAAACTGAAGTTGTCAATAGAACTTTGGGAACACCTTTGCGTGCAATTCTTAAAAAGAACTTGGATTGACATTTCTATGGACTTTTATTTTGGGTTGCCTAGGACTAAGAATGGGAGGGATTCTATTTTTGTTGTTGTGGATAGATTCTCTAAAATGGCACATTTTATAGCTTGTCACAAAACCGATGATGCTTCAAACATTGCGGATTTGTTCTTTAGAGAAGTCGTTAGGTTGCGTGGCAGGCCTAGGACTATTGATTCTGTTCGCAATGTTAAATTCTTGAGTTACTTTTGGAAGACTCTATGGGCTAAACTTGGCACAAAATTGTTTTTTTCTACTACTTTTCATCCTCAAACGGATGGACAAACTGAAGTTGTCAATAGAACTTTGGGAACACTTTTGCGTGCTATTCTTAGAAAGAACTTGGATTGACATTTCTATGGACTTTATTTTGGGGTTGCCTAGGACTAAGAAGGGGAGAGATTCTATTTTGGTTGTTGTGGATAGATTCTCTAAGATGGCACATTTTATTGCTTGTCATAAACCGATGATGCTTCAAACATGGAGGATTTGTTCTTTAGAGAAGTCGTTAGGTTGCATGGCATGCCTAGGACTATTGTTTCTGGTCGCGATGTTAAATTCTTGAGTTACTTTTGGAAGACTTTATGGGCTAAACTTGGCACAAAATTGTTGTTTTCTACTACTTGTCATCCTCCAACGGATGGACAAACTGAAGTTGTCAATAGAACTTTGTGAACACTTTTGCGTGCTATTCTTAAAAAGAACTTGGATTGACATTTCTATGGACTTTATTTTGGGGTTGCCTAGGACTAAGAAGTGGAGAGATTCTATTTTGGTTGTTGTGGATAGATTCTCTAAGATGGCACATTTTATTGCTTGTCATAAAACCGATGATGCTTCAAACATGGCGGATTTGTTCTTTAGAGAAGTCGTTAGGTTGCATGGCATGCCTAGGACTATTGTTTCTGGTCGCGATGTTAAATTCTTGAGTTACTTTTGGAAGACATTATGGGCTAAACTTGGCACAAAATTGTTGTTTTCTACTACTTGTCATCCTCAAACGGATGGACAAACTGAAGTTGTCAATAGAACTTTGGGAACACTTTTGCGTGCTATTCTTAAAAAGAACTTGGATTCACATTTCTATGGACTTTATTTTGGGGTTGTCTAGGACTAAGAAGGGGAGGGATTCTATTTTGGTTGTTGTGGATAGATTCTCTAAGATGGCATATTTTATAGCTTGTCATAAAACCGATAATGCTTCAAACATTGCGGATTTGTTCTTTAGAGAAGTCTTTAGGTTGCATGGCATGCCTAGGACTGTTGATTTTGTTCGCGATTTTAAATTCTTGAGTTACTTTTGGAAGACTTTATGGGCTAAACTTGGCACAAAATTGTTGTTTTCTGCTAATTTTCATCCTCAAACGGATGGACAAACTGAAGTTGTCAATAGAACTTTGGGAACACTTTTGCGTGATATTCTTAAAAAGAACTTGGATTGACATTTCTATGGACTTTATTTTGGGGTTGCCTAGTACTAAGAAGGGGTGGGATTCTATTTTTGTTGTTGTGAATAGATTCTCTAACATGACACATTTTATAGCTTGTCATAAAACCGATGATGCTTCAAACATGGCGGATTTGTTCTTTAGAGAAGTCGTTAGGTGGCATGGCATGCCTAGGACTATTGTTTCTCGTCGCGATGTTAAATTCTTGAGTTACTTTTGAAAGACTTTATGGGCTAAACTTGGCAAAAAATTGTTGTTTTCTACTACTTGTCATCCTCAAACAGATGGACAAACTGAAGTTATCAATAGAACTTTGGGAACACTTTTGCGTGCTATTCTTAAAAAGAACTTGGATTGACATTTCTATGGACTTTATTTAGGGGTTGCCTAGGACTAAGAAGGAGAGGGATTCTATTTTTGTTGTTGTGGATAGATTCTCTAAGATGGCACATTTTATAGCTTGTCATAAAATCGATGATGCTTCAAACATTGTGGATTTGTTCTTTAGAGAAGTCGTTAGGTTGCGTGGCAGGCCTAGGACTATTGATTCAGTTCGCATTGTTATATTCTTGAGTTACTTTTGGAAGACTTTATGGGCTAAACTTGGCACAAAATTGTTGTTTTCTACTACTTGTCATCTTCAAACGGATGGACAAACTGAAGTTGTCAATAGAACTTTGGGAACACTTTTTCGTGCTATTCTTAAAAAGAACTTAGATTGACATTTCTATGGACTTTATTTAGGGGTTGCCTAGGACTTGAAGGGGAGGGATTCTATTTTTGTTGTTGTGGATAGATTCTCGAAGATGGCACATTTTATAGCTTGTCATAAAACCGATGATACTTCAAACATTGCGGATTTGTTCTTTAGAGAAGTCGTTAGGTTGCATGGCATGCCTAGGACTATTGATTCTGTTCGCGATGTTAAATTCTTGAGTTACTTTTGGAAGACTTTATGAGCTAAACTTGGCACAAAATTGTTGTTTTCTACTACTTTTCATCCTCAAACGGATGGACAAACTGAAGTTGTCAATAGAACTTTGGGAACACTTTTGCGTGCTATTCTGAAAAAGAACTTGGATTCACAATTCTATGGACTTTATTTTGGGGTTGTCTAGGACTAAGAAGGGGAGGGATTCTATTTTGGTTGTTGTGGATAGATTCTCTAAGATGGCACATTTTATAGCTTGTCATAAAACCGATGATGCTTCAAACATTGCGGATTTGTTCTTTAGAGAAGTCGTTAGGTTGCATGGCATGCCTAGGACTGTTGATTTTGTTCGCGATTTTAAATTCTTGAGTTACTTTTGGAAGACTTTATGGGCTAAAATTGGCACAAAATTGTTGTTTTCTGCTAATTTTCATCCTCAAACGGATGGACAAACTGAAGTTGTCAATAGAACTTTGGGAACACTGTTGCGTGATATTCTTAAAAAGAACTTGGATTGACATTTCTATGGACTTTATTTTGGGGTTGCCTAGGACTAAGAAGGGGAGGGATTCTATTTTGGTTGTTGTGGATAGATTCTCTAAGATGGCACATTTTATTGCTTGTCATAAAACCGATGATGCTTCAAACATGGCGGATTTGTTCTTTAGAGAAGTCGTTAGGTTGCATGGCATGCCTAGGACTATTGTTTCTGGTCGCGATGTAAAATTCTTGAGTTACTTTTGGAAGACTTTATGGGCTAAAATTGGCACAAAATTGTTGTTTTCTACTACTTGTCATCCTCAAACGGATGGACAAACTGAAGTTGTCAATAGAACTTTGGGAACACTTTTGCGTGCTATTCTTAAAAATAACTTGGATTGACATTTCGATGGACTTTATTTTGGGGTTGCCTAGGACTAAGAAGGGGAGAAATTCTATTTTTGTTGTTGTGGATAGATTCTCGAAGATGGCACATTTTATAGCTTGTCATAAAACCGATGATGCTTCAAACATGGCGGATTTGTTCTTTAGAGAAGTCGTTAGGTTGCATGGCATGCCTAGGACTATTGTTTCTAGTCGTGATGTTAAATTCTTGAGTTACTTTTGAAAGACTTTATGGGCTAAACTTGGCACAAAATTGTTATTTTCTACTACTTGTCATCCTCAAACGGATGGACAAACTGAAGTTATCAATAGAACTTTGGGAACACTTTTGCGTGCTATTCTTAAAAAGAACTTGGATTGACATTTCTATGGACTTTATTTAGGGGTTGCCTAGGACTAAGAAGGAGAGGGATTCTATTTTTGTTGTTGTGGATAGATTCTCTAAGATGGCACATTTTATAGCTTGTCATAAAATCGATGATGCTTCAAACAATGCGGATTTGTTCTTTAGAGAAGTCGTTAGGTTGCGTGGCAGGCCTAGGACTATTGATTCAGTTCGCAATGTTATATTCTTGAGTTACTTTTGGAAGACTTTATGGGCTAAACTTGGCACAAAATTGTTGTTTTCTACTACTTGTCATCCTCAAACGGATGGACAAACTGAAGTTGTCAATAGAACTTTGGGAACACTTTTGCGTGCTATTCTTAAAAAGAACTTGGATTCACATTTCTATGGACTTTATTTTGGGGTTGTCTAGGACTAAGAAGGGGAGGGATTCTATTTTTGTTGTTGTGGATAGATTCTCTAAGATGGCACATTTTATTGCTTGTCATAAAACCGATGATGCTTCAAACATTGCGGATTTGTTCTTTAGAGAAGTCGTTAGGTTGCATGGCATGCCTAGGACTGTTGATTTTGTTCGCGATTTTAAATTCTTGAGTTACTTTTGGAAGACTTTATGGGCTAAATGATCGAGCAAAACTTGCACAGTGAATAGTCCCAAAATTTTTTTTATAAATGAAAGCTCGATTTAAAATATCGCAAGTGCACGATAGTCAAGTTATAATAAACGTAAGTGAATACGAGTATCGATCCACGAGGACTGCGTTACAATATCTTTATTTTCAAGTAAATTTCTTCAGCAACGATAGATTGAGTTGGTGATTAAACTAAAGTGAATTTAATAACTAAAATAATTAAAGTGCAAGAACAAATAATTAAGAAATCAATGATTAAATTGGATGAAAATCAAATGAGAGACGAATTTGTTGGGAATTATCAGTTCACCTACCACTCGTGTTTAAACAATTATACTCGACTTTTACTCGTGCATTCGACGGAATTCCCTAGACTAATTAATATACTCTGTCGAGCTATATTAATACTAATCATAAACATGCAGTAATCAAGTATCCTCAATTATTTAACAGTTCACGATTGCATTACGTTCTATGGAATCCACTAGCTTTCATCCGGGTGAATTATCACTATCGACACGTATCCAATTCCGTATATCTACTAAAATTGTAAATCCGTGGTCTATACGATTCGATCCTATTGTCAATTATTCTATCGAAATCATCAACAACATGAGATAATCAAGGGAAGTTAGCTAGACTTCAATTGAACTAAGAAAGCACAAAAGCATAAACAAATCACTCATAAAAACGTCGCTAAATAATGTTCAACAACGAGTACGGGGTAGGATCCCCTCAAATCCCAACAAATCTAGAGTTTGGCCACTAAAATTCATGTTAGAAATCAACAACAATCTAAGAAATAAAAACTGAATAATTAAAATACTAAGGATGACGACGGATGACGGCCACGACGCTTGGAAATCCCGATGTCTTCGAAATCTCTTTGCTCCTAGCCTTCCTCCCAAGAAAAGTGATGGAAAAAATATGGTGTAAGACTGAAAAACGGCGCCCAATCTCGTGTATTAGGTTAGGTGTAGAATAGAGTCCACAAAACTTGGAAACAAATCTTCTTTGATCTCGTCGCTCGCTAGGGCGACCACTTTTGACCGCTGGGGCGAGTGGTTCTCGAATTAAAATCCTTGGCCATGTCTCTGGTCTCGCTGGGGCGGTCACTTTTGACCGCCCTAGCGAGAGGTTCGCGCAAATGCTCCTCGGCTGGATTAAAATTCTCGCTGGGGCGGTCACTTTTGACCGCCCTAGCGAGACACTCGCGCATCAACTACTCGATCAACTTAAAATGCTCGCTGGGGCGGACACTTTAGACCGCCCTAGCGAGATCTCTTCGCTGCTGTGCCAAATAAAATCCCACTTTTCGGTCTAATTCATACAAAACAACCACAAAATACACGAGATCAGCCATATGCTAAATAATGATAGAAAAATGCTAAATTAAACTAAAACAAACTAATATGATGCATGAATGCGACTCGAAAACAACACTAAAAACACGTAAAAATGAGTCCTATCAACCCCCTCATACTAACCTTTTGCTCGCCCTCGAGTAAAATAGGTTAAAGCACGAGATTCTAACAAACTCAACAAACACAAAAAGAAAACTCAACCAAGAAAAAAAAACGAGTAAATGTCAATGGTGAGTTAACAACGTTTATGTTCATGCCTCAGTTTACTTTCCCATAACCAATCAAGTCAAATCGCAACCGAATACTCATTCTCATCTACACATAAATTTCGACACTAATTTGAACGTGTGTGTGTGTCATGATGGGTCTAGTCATTCACACTTCAAATAGATCAATTATCAAATCATGCGAGTCACTCAATTAACACTTCAATACAAGTCTCACTAGCATGCATCCCCGTGTCCATTCATCACTAGCCACAAATTGAACTTTATTCAGCTTTTAAGTAAAGATAAGGGTGTCGAAAAGAAGGAAAATAAGCTCAAGTGGCTAAAAGTTGGGAGTACACCGATCATTTTCATTGTGCAATTGTCGAGACTTTTCGTCTGACTTTCCTCGTCTCCTTACATCTCAAACTTTTAGCCTAGGAATAGAATTTCATTCCTTTTATTTCGGCTCCCCCTCACCTTACATCTCTTTCTTTTTTTTTCTCTTTTTTCTTTTTTTTTTAATTGCACAATTTTCACACATGTACTCCCTTGGCTCAGAATATAATACTTTGGATCACGGCTGGTTAGGAGTATGACATTGTAATTCAGTGCAATGGAAAAAAGGTAAATGTAAAGTTCAAGGCAAATCAAATTTTCTCATTCAAGGTCCCAATTAGCGACTTGTTTTCACGGGTTTACATGCCAAATCAACTCATAAATGGTGCCGTTCAAGTTAACCACACAAAACTTTCAAATTTCACCATTATTCCTACAAAGTTCTAGTCCCCACACATGTGTGCTCAAAAGGTTCAAATTTTGTACCGAAATTCATGCTTTAACAATCAAGAGTATCATTCACGACGTGACCCAATCAACTCTTTTGTAACCTATCAATTCAAATCATCATTGGCTCATAAACGATGGCTTCTCACCATAAACAACACCCAACAAAAGAAATCAACATAAACGACACCAAACAACAGAAATGCAACGAAACTAAACCAATTAACTAAACAATCAAAACAATTACCAATTAACTAAACAACCAAAACAATCTACCCACCCCCTCATACTAGAGTTGTGCCATGCCCTCATAGCACAAAACGAAACAAAGACTAAAAACATAAAAACGAATGAATGCAAATGTAATGACAAAACAAACAAAATAAAAATAAAAAGAAAGGGGAAACAGTGAACTCCCCTGATCAGAACTCCTCATCCTCGTCATGCTCAGGTGGTGGGACTCCCTCGTCAGCTGGTGGCGGCATAGGATAATGGTATTGGAACTGGAAGGGTGGCGGGTATGCGGGTGGTGGTGGCTGGCCGGATGTGTCGATGCCCAAATGCGTGGAGATCCCCTGTACCAAGTACTCGACGTTCTGAATATGAGCTTGATTCACGGCCTGATACTCAGTCTGATAAGTGGCCCAAGCCCCCAATTCGTTGATGCGATCTCGCATGGCACGGCGGCGTGGCTGCGGAGGAGGCAGTGCATGTCCTAAAGCCGGAGGTGGTTGAGCTGCGCCCCCATACTCGAAAAATACATCCTCGGGCAGCTCTGCCTGCCTCTTCTCCCTCTTGGATCGATAAAGAGCGTCATCAATAGCTCTCATCGGTGGTAGCCACTCATCATCATCGGCAAATATCACCCCCGCTCGGGCACATAACTCAGTCACGATCGTCGGAAAATAAAACGCCAAATTGCTGCTGTTTATGCACATGTTGAGCTGTCCAAAGATGAGTCTGCCCACATCAATCACCATCCCAGTGTGGATGGCATACAGAACAACCGCCCGCTCACGCTGGACATCACTCGTATGCCCGACCGGCATCAATCTCTTAGATAGAAACGCATACCACATTGCCGCCTCCACTCTCAAAAATTTTTCAAGAAAAACCGTATACGTCCCCGGTTGTTTCCACGTGGTGCCCGGATAACAGAGTGTGTGTATAATCGAATCATAATCCGGGTTAAGTTGTAACGAACCGTATTCTACACTACTTAAAATTTGCGGAAAAATTAAAAATTTTCTTAAATAAAAACATTCATACGGTCGTCACTCAACATTCATAAAAATAAATCTCACAATCATCCGTCACCAATAAAATTTTGCTAAAATAAACTGTCTCAAAACGTCTCACGTTCAAATCAAAACATCAGAGTATTTTAAAAATTTGCATAAACATAAACTTGCGGTCCTCGGGTTTAGCCTGCCACTCAGCCCAAGCCTGCCCCTTGGTCATCACCTCCTGTCTCCTCAACATAGTCACCTGCATCGAGACATGGAACACATTGTGTAATGCCCAGAAATTATGAGAAATCATAAGATAAGATTATAAAGGTTGCCAGGATGGAAAAATAAGAAATTCTTGGAAATGCAGCACCGCACCCGCGGTGCCAGGCATCACCGCACCCGCGGTAAATGAACAGTAAGTTGGCAAGAAAATCCCGTAGCCACACCGCACCCGCGGTATTAGACGGAGCGCACCCGCGCTGATGACACCGCACCCGCGGTATTAGACGGAGCGCACCCGCGCTGATGACACCGCACCCACGGTCGTGTAAGCAGCGCACCCGCGGTCAAGCTTCGGGAAATCTGGATAGAATCGACGAGACTGAAGCGCACCCGCGGTGCATATGTTACCGCACCCGCGGTGCGACGTGCAGAACCAAAAATGATGCCACGTTTCTAGTTTTGCATGCAGTATAAATATAAGTGGAATGACACGTTTTCTTCAGATATTCAGAAGAGGAGGTCGAGGATTTGAGAGAAAAATCCTTACGCCTTTTTGATTTGCGATTGTGGAAGATCCGTCTATCAGAATTCGAATCCGAAAGTAGTATCGTTCTCCTCGTGACACGAGCTATACAAGGACGTAAGTTTTGTTACGTTTTGAGATGTTTTGAAAATATGATGTTGCTAGAATTGCATGTGATTCAGATATGATGTTTCTACTACCGTAGAAATCGATGTCTGTAATTGTTATGAATTTTGTAAGATAGTGACTGAGATTATATATCAGAATTGTGTTAGTATTCAGATTATGAGTTGTATGGATACAGATTATGAGTTCCAGTATTATATTTGTGATGTTTAGTTTGACGGGGTTATTCAGATTGTATTGTTATGCCGTCGAAACATCAGTTGAGTTATATTGATCAGATTCAGTATTGATTGAGATTGATCAGACTCAGTAATTACTCAGATTGTATTGTAATGTCGATGACATGAATTAGATTGTATCTTGTTCAGATAGTGATCAGATTGTATACGGATTTGAGTATTGATCAGAACAGATTGTGTATTGAGTTATTTACTGATACAGTGTATTCGATATTGTCATTTCAGATTTGATATGGACAGAGTTGAATACAAGACTTCGTCTTCGTCAGACCGGGACGACAAAGGTATAATTCATGTGATATTCGGGAAGCATAACTCAAATTAGATTAATTTGAGTTTCCCAATAAAATCACATACTAGATTATTGTTATATTGTTATCTGATTATGCTTTGATTATAGAATTGTATTCAAGCATGTAAGATAATTGTGATATTCAGTTATGAATATGATTATGCTTTGTTTACAGATGGTTATTCATTGCATCTAAGATAGGAAAGTCTTGACAGCCATTGTCAGACTTCTAGACGTTCGGTGTATCTCAACTTAGGAGTAGCCATTACTCCTATTGCCAGCCGTTGATACAGCTCAGACCGAAGTCTAGGAATAAGACGTACAGTCACCCCGATTGGGAGAGTAGGTGACAGCCATTGACGTCTTATTCACACCGGGATCCCTAGAGTTATAGTTGAGTCGAGTCTAGACATGATTTGACTAGAACTGCATGTGCTTAGAGATGTGGTTTCATAGACTATGAAACCCATGTTTATTGCTTTCAGTCATGACAGCATGTTTCATGATTTAGATTGTTGTAGGCATGCTTATCTGATTTGAGTTGCATGTTCAGTTAGATTAGATTTCATAGATGATGAACTCTATTACTATTGTTATTGCTTTTATGCATGACAGCATGTTTCATGAATTATTATGTGTATATGCATGTTTACCATGTTTTATACTGGGATTTATTCTCACCGGAGTTATCCGGCTGTTGTCTTGTTTTGTATGTGTGCATGACAACAGGTGGGGCTGGATCAGGGTCGAGATGACGATGAGAGAACACGAGTTAGCGTGGTGATTCCGGACTTGTAGCAGACTTGGTTTATTACTTGAACTTAGTAATTGAACCTTAGACTTAGGATGTACAGTATTGTACTTTTCTACTGAACTGTAATTTTTATACAGACATGTATATTATTTAGATTCCACTACCTTCCGCAGTTATATTTTAAAAAGAAAAATTTTTAGACCCTGTTTATCTGAACTGATAATTAAATCCCAACGATGATTAAGAAGATGATTAGCGTCCGGGTCCCCACACATTGTGCACCCCGGTCAGATTCGGCGGAAGGGCTACACGATAAGCTAGTGTCCCAACTCTGTCCAAAACCTCGAACGGTCCAATGAACCTCGGACTCAACTTGCCTCTCTTTCCAAATCTCATCACACCCTTCATGGGTGCTATCTTGACGAAAACGTGATCACCCACTGAAAATTCTAGATCTCTCCTCCTCTTATCAGCATAACTCTTCTGACGGCTTTGGGCAGTCTTCATTCTCTCACGAATCTTGACCACCACGTCTGCAGTCTGCTGAAATATTTCTGGCCCAAGCTCTGTTCTCTCACCAACCTCATCCCAATGAACTGGTGATCTGCACTTCCTTCCATACAGTGCCTCATAGGGGGCCATACCAATAGATGCTTGGAAGCTGTTGTTGTATGTGAACTCCACTAGAGGTAGTCTCGACTCCCAAGCTCCTTGAAAATCAATCATGCACGCCCTTAGCAAATCCTCTAAAATCTGAATCACTCGCTCAGACTGGCCATCTGTCTGCGGGTGAAAAGCTGTACTAAAAAGCAACTTCGTCCCCATAGCTGCATGTAAGCTCTTCCAGAAGGACGATGTAAACCTCGGGTCCCTGTTGGACACAATAGAGACTGGGAAACCATGCAACCGGACGATCTCCTGGATATAAAGATCTGCATACTGCGTCATGGAGAAAGTCGTCTTTACCGGTAGGAAATGCGCTGATTTAGTGAGTCGGTCCACTATAACCCAAATAGAATTTGATCCTTTGACTGATCTCGGCAACCCAACAACAAAATCCATAGTAATGTTCTCCCACTTCCACTCGGGGATGGGGAGTGACTTTACCAACCCTGCTGGTCTCTGATGTTCAGCTTTTACTTGCTGACAAGTGAGACATTCTGATACGAACCTACGGATGTCTCGCTTCATCCCTGGCCACCAATACAATAACTGAAGGTCTTTGTACATCTTGGTGCCTCCTGGGTGAATGGAATACGGAGATGCGTGTGCCTCTGTCAAAATATCCTGTCTGATCGAACCAACACTAGGCACCCACATTCTACCTCTGTATCTCACAATGCCGTCTGAAACTGTGTACAGCACACTGCCCTTGGCTTCGTCTTTCAGTCTCCATTTCTGTAACTGCTCATCTGAAGACTGACCTGCTCGGATTCGGTCTAGCAAATCAGATTTGACTGTGAGATTAGACAGCCTAGGAGCCTTGCCATCACGATAAATCTCTAGACCAAACTTCTGAATCTCCGACTGTAGTGGTCTCTGAGCTGTCAACTGAGCTACCACTGCCACTTTTCTGCTCAAGGCGTCTGCGACAACATTAGCTTTTCCCGGATGGTAGCTAATCTCGCAGTCGTAATCTTTCACAAGTTCTAACCACCGTCTCTGTCTCATATTCAACTCTTTCTGCGTGAAGAAATATTTGAGACTCTTGTGGTCGGTGAAAATCTGGCATTTCTCGCCGTATAGGTAGTGTCTCCAAATTTTCAATGCAAAGACAACGGCGGCTAATTCCAAATCGTGAGTCGGGTAGTTCTTCTCATGCACCTTTAACTGTCTGGAAGCATAAGCTATGACCCGACCTTGCTGCATCAACACTGCGCCTAATCCGAGCTTAGATGCATTGGTATAAAGCACAAACTCGCCTTGCCCTGTCGGCATGGCTAGCACTGGCGCTGAAATAAGAGCTTGCTTCAAGGTGTCGAAGCTCTTCTGGCATTCCTCGCTCCACACAAACTTTGCATTTTTCTTGGTTAGTGAGGTGAGCGGCACTGCTATGGATGAAAATCGGCTGCAGCAAAGGAGGCTGTTTGGATTAGGAATTTCGTCCAAGAGTTGGGCGTCATTCCAAATGGAGTTGCTCCTATCCCGGTGATGTGCGACAACACGGGAGCCATAGCTCAGGCGAAGGAGCCAAGGTCTCATCAGAAGTCCAAACACGTATTGAGAAAGTACCACATCCTCAGAGAGATCGTGGAAAGAGGAGATGTCGTGATTGACAAAGTCGGCTCCGCAGATAATGTTGCTGATCCACTAACTAAGCCTTTACCAGGACCATCATTCGAGAAGCATCGCGAATCAATGGGACTAAAGAGTATAGGTAGTTGGCTCTAGTGCAAGTGGGAGATTGTTAGAGTAGGTGCACGTCGAGCCAAGTGTTGGCCGACTGTTCACGATGAAACTCTTTGTGTAAACGATCTTTATTTTAATAATATTTGAATTTATTAATTTGGCGCATCTTTATCTTTATACCCATGCTAGCTGCATAGATAAAGCCCTTGAATATACAAATAGTAGAAAGAATATGAGATGCTCATATGATGAGTATCATGAAACTCATATTTGTAATACTGTATATTCTAAACCGTTCCTAGTCGATTCAGCCGCCACTAAGAAGGATAAAGGCCGCTCGAGTTAGAGACTAGTATCTGCGATGTGAGTACCATGTTTCATTGGTAGGGGACATTGTGATGTCCGAGCATGCAGATAGGTGCTCCTGGTAGAGTGCACTGAACAACCCTCCATAAAAGGACTTTCCAAGTGGTTCTCACTTATCGAGTGGAAAAGTCCTGGTTTATGGTTGTACACCATTAGTCCTTATGACCCGGGACAACATTGAGACTCTATGTGCTAGCGTTTCACTTTGACTTGTTTACCGACTCTTATGGGGTCATTAGGTGGCAAGATTGGGTGTTACGGCGAAACATATAGGAGTCGATGCATTGTAGTCGGGGATTCACCGCTTACCTACGGGTATGGATATCCTATGTGTTTTTCATGTATGTGTGGGTTGAAATCTCTGATCAGAGTATGGTGGTAATTATGAAAGGGGTTTCATAGATTACACCATCGATGCAACCACGACATGACACATAGTATCGATTCATTGACAACTCTCGATAGACCAATAGTTGTCGAATCGGTCGGGATATATGAGTTGAAGGGACCGTACTGTACGCTAACCATAATTGAATGGTTCTTGCAGGCACTATCATGTGATACCTAGGGAATCACGTAAGCGATGCTGCTAGGCGTTTAACGTGATTGGTTGGGTACTATCAGACTTGAGTTCTGACGTTCTTGCTATCAAGGAGTTGATAAGTAAGAATGGAGCAATTGGGGTATGCTCGTATAAGGACATGTTTAGTCCGAATCACATGGAGATGTGAACCCACGGCTAGTTGTATCAATGAACCATTGAGGGCCACACAAGTACTAGCTCTAGTAAATCCCGATGAGAAGTAAAATAGTTCAATGTGTTGAACGGCTTATAAATGTGTTTATAAGCGTAAAGAAAATTAGAAGTATGACTTCTATGAGAGAAATATAAATTTTAATTTATGGAAGTGTTCCTAAGATTAAAATTTGGCCAAGTAAATAATGTAGTTGAAAATTGTGATTTTCATAAACATTATTGGGGACTAAATTAAATTAATTCAAGTGTTGAATTAATTAAACACTAGTGGACCTAGTAGAGTCCAAATAATTAAATATAATTCAAGTGTTGAATTAATATTATTGAGTCTAGTAGAGCTCAATTAAAATAATTATTTAACTAGTGGGACTTGAATAAATTCAAGTAGTATTTAATTAATCTCAAATGTGTTTGAGATAATTAAAATTTAGTCTATGGTTTTTAATGTGTTAAAAACTATATTATATGCATGTCATTCTAGGGTTTGCATGCTTTGGGGAGGTGAAGGGTTGGAGACTAGGCATGCAACTTTTTGTTGCTTTTGAGAGTTGCTTTTCTCACAACCTAGACTCAACTTCACTCCTCATTCTACACCTCCCTTTGGCCGAAATCTTGAAGCTTTTCTCTCCCAAAATTTCTTCTTGTTTTGTTCTTCAATTTGTTGAGAACAAAATTTCTCTTTGAAAAATCCTTTTGATTTTCTAGTGCAAATCAAGAGGGGATTTACATAGCTAAGTGGTGGGCCTAATTCTTGAAGGAGAAAAGGGTGTGCTTGTAGATTTGTCTACCAAAGAAGAGCTAAAGTATTCATACTTTAGTTGGAGCCATTTCATCAACTCTAAGGGGTTGATAGGTAAATCACTAAAACATCCTATGCATGTTTTTGTTATTTTTGTAAATATTGCACAAATAATCAAGGTGGCCGAAATTTCATGTCATTTTTGAAAATTTATGCTTCCGTTGCGTTTCCGGCCACCGTAACCGGTCCGCTTTCAAGTGGTATCCGAGCTTAGGTTACGGTTTTTGTGCTATATTTACGTAATATTGTATTGAGATCGATTTCTAACCGCTTGAGAATTTTTTGTGCAAGATTTTCATAGGGCCGAAAATTCTATTTCAAAAACAAAAAAAAAAAAAAAATTTCGGGCAGCATGTTGCTGCCCGAGGGCTGCCCGAGCTGCCCGGAAATTTCGGGCAGCAAAGGGCAGCCCGAGGGGGCTGCCCGAAAATGCAGTTTTTTAAAAATAAAAAAAAAAAAATTTTTTGTCGCCGGAATCCGGCGACGGAGCTCCGGCGACGGCGATGACAGCTAGGGTTTCCAAAAGTGTTTTGGACAATCTTAGTGTCATGGGCCTTGAGTTGTTGGGCCATTAGATGGTCAACATAATTTTGTGAAATTTAAATGGGCCAAACTATTTTTGTTGAAAAATGAGTTTTGGGCCCTTAAGTTTAAATTTACAATTGTTGCACATATTTTCTCATAAAATAAATAATTGAAGTAGGACTTTAATTATTTATAGTAAATTGTGATTTATAAGAAATTCGATTATAAATAAATTAATTTGAAAGTAGACAAAGGTGTTTGTATACTTTGTTAATTTAATTTATAATTGTGGCGGTTAGTGATTGGATCAAGATATATAATATTGGATCAATTAATTATAGTGATAATTAATTGATGGTGTATGATATATGATATTGTGCATGAAGGATGATCAAAAGCCCAAGCCCAATTTGCTAGGTGTATGCTAGGATATTTGTGTTGTATGATTGTAATAATTATCAATTTAAAGTGGGCTTGGTTTATGGCCCGTTCCCACCCCATGAGATGTATCCCTATGTGCCATGGATATTTAATTGTAAATATTAGAATAGGGGAAGATCAAGATTGGAAGATGGTGGCCTTGGTGATTATGAAGATCGAAGACATGTAATATTGGATGCTAATGTAATAGTATAGTTGCATTGCATCCCGTGCATTTACCCTAGGATTGGACCTAGGCCCGTGTTTAGCTCACACGGGCCATTAGTGTTGGGGCAATTGATCATCCTTGTACTGTTTTCTATTTATAATATATGCATGATATGTTATAAATAATGAGTATGTGCGTTATTATTATTATAATAACAAAGTTGCATGAATCCGGCAAACATACGATCAAACATGGCGAGCTTTTAAAATAAAATTAATGATGAGACCTTTCAAAATTAAAAACCCTCATTTTGAATAAGATTCAAAATTAATATCAAGTCCGAAAAGGGGAATTATAAATTTGTTTATAATTTCCTTGTCTTCCATCGACAATGGATGCATGATGAACGCTACCCGTACTCGGGGCTCGGCTCATATTATTGAGGGGGCCCTGGGTGCCGGAAAGCTGTGACATCCATTGACATGGTGATGTGAACTACGTGGAACTCCCATGATTTCGGCTCATATTATTGAGGGAACTCATGGCGACCGTCCATTAAGGTTCAATATCGATGGGTTAGGCTTGACACGTAAAGATGAACGACGTCATATTATTGGGTCCTAATCAAACGTGAGACAAAAGAATACGTAGAGGGTTGCATGGCGATGCAATTGGAAACTACCTTTTAGGAGTTGTGATGGCCGATATTATTCGGGATCACAATTCGCTAATTGGACCTTACGTACCTACTGAGGAAAGTGTTTCCCGTTTTCACTAGAGGGTAGTGAAAATGTCAAAACAGTGGGAGCGATAATTTATAAAGTAAAAGTCCAAACTTTATATCTTATTAAATATTTTAAAATAGTCATTAACATTTATCTGTTTTACTTTTCAGTACAAATCTTTGACAATGTCATCAATTCGCAACCCGTTTTCCGTAATTCTCGAAAAACACATTCTAACCGGACCAAACTATATCACTTGGCTAAGAAATTTAAAGATCGTCCTAAATTCGGAGAGAATCGCATACACACTGACTGAGTCGCCCCCTGATGAGGCTCCGACTGACTGCAGTCCCGAGGAACTGCAGACCTACAAGGATTGGTGCGACCATGACTTGAAGGCCAAGTGTTACATGCAAGCTTCGATGAACGATGAGCTGCAAAGGCGATTCGAGGATGCAAAGAATGCTGCTGACATTCATATGCACCTCAAGGAGCTCTTCGGAGAGCAGACTCGGCCTTTGAGGCATGCCACAGTAAAGGAGCTCATCACTTTACGCATGCGAGATGGGACTTCGGTCCATGAGCATGGCCTAAAGTTGATTGGGCTCGTGGACAAGCTCGTAGGCATGGATTTGGTGTTGCCTTCGGAGTTGACCACTGATGTGTTGCTGCTGTCGCTGCCTAGCTCTTTCGATCCTTTCGTTGTGAACTTCAATATGAACAAGCTCGAGCCCAGCCTTGAAGAGTTGGTGAACATGCTTGTGACCTTTGAGTCCACAATCAAAAAGGAGAAGCAGGTTCTTTATGTGGGCTCTTCATCTGGCACGAAGACCGGTCCACATGGGAAGGGAAAGAAGCGTTCTTTCCAGCGCCCCAAGAAGAGCGAGCCCTTGAAGAGGCAGACTCCGAGTCCCTTAGTGGCAGCCGCGCCAGCAAAGGCTGAGAAGACTGTTGACATCTGTCACCACTGCAAGAAGCCTGGACATTGGAGGCGTAACTGCAGGGAATATCTTGCGCAGAAGAGTTCTGGCAAAGGTATGTTCTACATTGAAATGAATATCTCCATTAACTCTACTTCTTGGGTATTGGATACCGGCTGTGGCTCACATCTCTGTAATGATTTGCAGGTGATGGGAAGAAGTAGGAAGCTCAGGGAAGGTGAGACCTTCTTGAGGTTGGGCAATGGAGCAAGGGTTGCTGCCAAGGCTGTGGGAGATGTTTATTTATGTTTGAACAATGATTTTAATTTGGTTTTAAGAGATGTTTTATTTGTACCAGACTTGATCAAAAACATTATTTCCATTCCTATGCTTGATATCGATGGATTTTCTTGTTTATTTGGCAAAGGTGTTTGCAATATTTACAAGAATGAATGTTTAGTTGGTACGGGTGAACTTGAAAACAATCTCTACACCTTAAAATTAAAAGATATTCCACTTAACAATGTCCAAACGATAACAACAACAAATAAGCGCAAACAAGATACTCTTAATTCGGCACAATTATGGCATGCTCGATTAGGACATATTTCCTCAAGAAGGATGAACAAGCTAGTGGGAGTTGGCATGTTTGATATGTCTGATATTAACGCTCTCACGACTTGTGAATCCTGTCTGAAAGGAAAGATGACCAAAATTCCCTTTAAGGGCCATGCGGAGCGAGCCAAAGGGTTATTGGATTTGATCCATACCGATGTGTGCGGTCCGCTTAGCATCACCACTAAGCATGGACATGCCTACTTCATCACCTTTACCGATGACCATTCGAGGTATGGGTATGTGTATTTGATGAAATACAAGTCTGAAGCCTTTGAAAGGTTCAAAGAATTCAGAAGTGAAGTAGAGAAGCAATTGGGACGAAGCATCAAGACACTTCGATCGGATCGAGGTGGTGAGTACTTGAGTGCCGAGTTCCAAGAGTATCTTAGAGAGAATGGGATTCTCTCGCAGTGGACTCCGCCCGCTACACCGCAGTTGAATGGTGTTTCGGAGCGTCGTAACCGGACTTTGATGGACATGGTTCGGTCTATGATGGGGTTCACGGAGTTGCCGCCATCCTTTTGGGGATATGCGCTTGAAACAGCGGCACTGTTGTTGAACAATGTCCATACAAAGGCAGTTGACAAGACTCCATATGAGATATGGATGGGTAAGCCTCCCAAGTATTCTTATCTTAGAATATGGGGGTGTCCTGCTTATGTGAAGCAGACAGTGGGAGATAAATTGGATAGTCGATCCATTTTATGCTACTTTGTGGGATATCCAAGAAATTCCATTGGATATTATTTCTATCATCCCCAAGAAACAAAGGTGTTTGTTTCTAGGAACGCAACCTTTTTGGAAAAGGAATTTCTATTAGATAGAAAAGGCGAGATGATAGAACTCGAAGAGGTTCGAGAGGCACCCACAGTTGTAGAACCCACACCCAATGAGCTAAGTGAGGAGATACAAGCTCCTAGAAGATCCGAGAGAGTCTCGAGACCACCTATGAGGTATGGTCTGCTTCTTGAAGAGGGCCATGATGAGCCTAATCTTGGATGTGATCCAAGGACCTTCAAGGAAGCGTTATCTGATGCCGATTCATCCAAATGGCTTGAAGCAATGGAATCTGAGATGAATTCCATGCATTCGAACCAAGTGTGGAATCTCGTGGATCCACCTGAGGGAATTGTTCCCATAGGGTGTAAATGGATTTACAAGAGGAAACTTGGGGCGGATGGGAAGGTATTGACCTTCAAGGCGCGACTGGTTGCAAAAGGATATACTCAAAGGCAAGGTGTTGACTATGAGGAAACCTTTTCTCCAGTTGCGATGTTCAAGTCCATTAGGATATTGCTAGCCATAGCTGCATGGTATGACTATGAGATATGGCAGATGGATGTGAAGACAGCCTTCCTTAATGGGGATATTAAGGAAGAAATTTACATGTCTCAACCTGAAGGGTTCACATCCATCGGAAGTGAGCATATGGTATGCAAACTTCAAAGATCTATTTATGGTCTTAAGCAGGCATCGAGGAGCTGGAACCTCAGATTCGATAGTACAATCAAAGAGTTTGGTTTTACTAAGAATCCTGAGGAACCCTGTGTGTATAAGAAGGTCAGTGGGAGTGCTGTGACATTCCTTGTTCTTTATGTTGATGACATTCTACTCATTGGGAATGATGTAGGAATGTTGCAATCAACAAAGATATGGTTAGCAAGTAAGTTCTCAATGCAGGACTTGGGTGAAGCATCTTTTGTATTGGGAATACAGATCTATAGAGATAGATCAAGAAGATTGCTTGGTCTCACCCAGTCCACATACATTGATACCATCGTGAAGCGGTTCTCGATGGATGAGTCCAAGAGAGGACATCTACCAATGTGTCATGGCGTGTCCCTATCCAAGTCTATGTCTCCCAAGACTGATGCAGAGATAGCGGCGATGACACGAATTCCGTATGCTTCGGCTATTGGTAGTATCATGTATGGGATGATATCTACACGTCCTGACGTGGCATTTGCACTAAGTGTAGTGAGTAGATATCAATCCAACCCTGGTCTTCCACACTGGAAAGCTGTGAAAGACATCCTCAAGTATTTGAGAAGGACCAATAAGTTGTTTTTGGTCTATGGGGGTGGAGAACTAAAATTGGAAGGCTATACCGACTCTAGCTTCCAAAGCGATGTTGATGACTCGAAGTCAACCTCCGGATTCATATTCATGCTCAATGGTGGTGCTGTCTCTTGGAAGAGTTCCAAGCAAGACAGTACTGCGGATTCCACCACTGAGGCAGAATACATTGCTGCATCGGCTGCAGCAAAGGAGGCTGTTTGGATTAGGAATTTCGTCCAAGAGTTGGGCGTCATTCCAAATGGAGTTGCTCCTATCCCGGTGATGTGCGACAACACGGGAGCCATAGCTCAGGCGAAGGAGCCAAGGTCTCATCAGAAGTCCAAACACGTATTGAGAAAGTACCACATCCTCAGAGAGATCGTGGAAAGAGGAGATGTCGTGATTGACAAAGTCGGCTCCGCAGATAATGTTGCTGATCCACTAACTAAGCCTTTACCAGGACCATCATTCGAGAAGCATCGCGAATCAATGGGTACTAAAGAGTATAGGTAGTTGGCTCTAGTGCAAGTGGGAGATTGTTAGAGTAGGTGCACGTCGAGCCAAGTGTTGGCCGACTGTTCACGATGAAACTCTTTGTGTAAACGATCTTTATTTTAATAATATTTGAATTTATTAATTTGGCGCATCTTTATCTTTATACCCATGCTAGCTGCATAGATAAAGCCCTTGAATATACAAATAGTAGAAAGAATATGAGATGCTCATATGATGAGTATCATGAAACTCATATTTGTAATACTGTATATTCTAAACCGTTCCTAGTCGATTCAGCCGCCACTAAGAAGGATAAAGGCCGCTCGAGTTAGAGACTAGTATCTGCGATGTGAGTACCATGTTTCATTGGTAGGGGACATTGTGATGTCCGAGCATGCAGATAGGTGCTCCTGGTAGAGTGCACTGAACAACCCTCCATAAAAGGACTTTCCAAGTGGTTCTCACTTATCGAGTGGAAAAGTCCTGGTTTATGGTTGTACACCATTAGTCCTTATGACCCGGGACAACATTGAGACTCTATGTGCTAGCGTTTCACTTTGACTTGTTTACCGACTCTTATGGGGTCATTAGGTGGCAAGATTGGGTGTTACGGCGAAACATATAGGAGTCGATGCATTGTAGTCGGGGATTCACCGCTTACCTACGGGTATGGATATCCTATGTGTTTTTCATGTATGTGTGGGTTGAAATCTCTGATCAGAGTATGGTGGTAATTATGAAAGGGGTTTCATAGATTACACCATCGATGCAACCACGACATGACACATAGTATCGATTCATTGACAACTCTCGATAGACCAATAGTTGTCGAATCGGTCGGGATATATGAGTTGAAGGGACCGTACTGTACGCTAACCATAATTGAATGGTTCTTGCAGGCACTATCATGTGATACCTAGGGAATCACGTAAGCGATGCTGCTAGGCGTTTAACGTGATTGGTTGGGTACTATCAGACTTGAGTTCTGACGTTCTTGCTATCAAGGAGTTGATAAGTAAGAATGGAGCAATTGGGGTATGCTCGTATAAGGACATGTTTAGTCCGAATCACATTGAGATGTGAACCCACGGCTAGTTGTATCAATGAACCATTGAGGGCCACACAAGTACTTGCTTAGTAAATCCCGAAGAGAAGTAAAATAGTTCAATGTGTTGAACGGCTTATAAATATGTTTATAAGCGTAAAGAAAATTAGAAGTATGACTTCTATGAGAGAAATATAAATTTTAATTTATGGAAGTGTTCCTAAGATTAAAATTTGGCCAAGTAAATAATGTAGTTGAAAATTGTGATTTTCATAAACATTATTGGGGACTAAATTAAATTAATTCAAGTGTTGAATTAATTAAACACTAGTGGACCTAGTAGAGTCCAAATAATTAAATATAATTCAAGTGTTGAATTAATATTATTGAGTCTAGTAGAGCTCAATTAAAATAATTATTTAACTAGTGGGACTTGAATAAATTCAAGTAGTATTTAATTAATCTCAAATGTGTTTGAGATAATTAAAATTTAGTCTATGGTTTTTAATGTGTTAAAAACTATATTATATGCATGTCATTCTAGGGTTTGCATGCTTTGGGGAGGTGAAGGGTTGGAGACTAGGCATGCAACTTTTTGTTGCTTTTGAGAGTTGCTTTTCTCACAACCTAGACTCAACTTCACTCCTCATTCTACACCTCCCTTTGGCCGAAATCTTGAAGCTTTTCTCTCCCAAAATTTCTTCTTGTTTTGTTCTTCAATTTGTTGAGAACAAAATTTCTCTTTGAAAAATCCTTTTGATTTTCTAGTGCAAATCAAGAGGGGATTTACATAGCTAAGTGGTGGGCCTAATTCTTGAAGGAGAAAAGGGTGTGCTTGTAGATTTGTCTACCAAAGAAGAGCTAAAGTATTCATACTTTAGTTGGAGCCATTTCATCAACTCTAAGGGGTTGATAGGTAAATCACTAAAACATCCTATGCATGTTTTTGTTATTTTTGTAAATATTGCACAAATAATCAAGGTGGCCGAAATTTCATGTCATTTTTGAAAATTTATGCTTCCGTTGCGTTTCCGGCCACCGTAACCGGTCCGCTTTCAAAATTCACGTCTAGGCCAATGGACTTGAGGTCTAAATGATTGGCAAACGTCTCTGATATGAAGGAGTGAGTGGCTCCCGAGTCTATCAGTGCAGTTGAGGATAATCTCTTAATAAAAATGTTTCCTGAGATGCGTTAGCACAACACAAAACTTATATCCCCAAACTTACTAACATACCTCCAGTAAAATAGAACTCAATAACTCTAGGCACACAAAATTTCTAGCACGCCAATAGTCCCAAATAAAATTTCACATGCAAGGCGGCGAAATGTCGAGCTTAGGTAGGAAGGTTACCTGTCAGTAAAGTAGTGTCTGGATCCGCCTCCTGAGCATGCATGGCGAATACCCTGCCCTGGGTTGGTTGCTTCCACTGTGGGCACTCTTTCAGCATGTGGTCCGTAGCTCCACATTTAAAACACTTGCCTGACCCATATAGGCACTGTACCGGATGCTGGCGGTTGCATTTTGGACACACGGGAAAAACAACTGGTCTTTGTGGCGCCCCTTGCGGCTGAATGGGACCCTTGCCCTTAGGTGGTCCCTGATACGATTTCTTCCCAGGTGGCCCCTGATACTGCTTCTTAAACTGGGGTCGTTGATTCTGCTGCTGCTGGTGCTGCGGTGGTGCTAGATAGGGCCTCTTGCCCTGCCTGTCAGCCTCAATATCTCGTTGGTCCTGCTCTGCCGCCAAGGCCCTAGATACGGCGACTGCATAAGAAGTGGGACCAGCTACTCTCACATCGCGGCGCAGGATCGGCCGTAGTCCATTCAGAAAATGCCTCAACTTGGCTTGGGCATCGTTCGCAATGAGGGGCACGAAGTGACACCCCCTCTCAAACTTTCTCACAAACTCTGCCACGCTACTATCTCCTTGCCGTAGCGTCATGAACTCGTTGGTGAGTCGGGTTCGTACTTCCTCAGTGAAGTACTTGGAGTAGAAGACTTCCTTGAAACCATTCCATGGCAGTACTTGCAGATTAACCGCCACGGACGCGCTCTCCCACCATAATCTGGCATCTCCAGTCACTAAGAATATAGCACATCTAACCCTGTCAGCGTCCGTCAGCTCCATAAAGTAGAAAATTACTTCGATGGCCTTGATCCATCCCTCAGCTATCATCGGGTCAGTAGTACCCGAGAACTCCTTCGGGCTCATCCTCCGGAACCTCTCATATACTGCCTCCGGTCTAGGCCTCTCCTCGTGGCCTGCAACAGTCTGGTTCCTCGCAAATTGTGCGAAGAATTGCGTCATGCCGGCAAGCATCTGTGCCTGCATATCTGGTGGTGGAGGTGGAGGAGGATTGGCCCTCTCCTCATCTCGATGTTCCATGTCCTCTACTCGGTGCTCTCTGTTCTCATCCCTTGTTTCTCGGTCGATCACACGTCTAGGAGGCATACTGTTCCAATAAATTACCCAACACGTAAAACCCAACATGCATGAACATTTATCAATATTTTATGATGCACGTAAATTGAACTTAAAACATAGACATGCTGAAATCATGACTTAATGCATAATACATAGCATAGCTCAAAACATTAAAACTTACAGACTTGAGGTGTGACTTCGTGAGCTTCTTGCGACTGGCAGTAGGCATAACCCTTTACAAGAACACCGCTCTGATACCAACTGTAACGAACCGTATTCTACACTACTTAAAATTTGCGGAAAAATTAAAAATTTTCTTAAATAAAAACATTCATACGGTCGTCACTCAACATTCATAAAAATAAATCTCACAATCATCTGTCACCAATAAAATTTTGCTAAAATAAACTGTCTCAAAACGTCTCACGTTCAAATCAAAACATTAGAGTATTTTAAAAATTTGCATAAACATAAACTTGCGGTCCTCGGGTTTAGCCTGCCACTCAGCCCAAGCCTGCCCCTTGGTCATCACCTCCTGTCTCCTCAACATAGTCACCTGCATCGATCAAGTCTAGTGAGTCTAAAGACTCAACACGTATAAACTGGAATAACGAGTACTACATAATAAGGTCGCATGCAACTTTAAAATAGGACATACATAATTTGAAACTTGAACTTGCGCATTAAAACTTGAACATACGTACATACATACTTCGACGTGCCATAACTTAAACTTTCATAAACATACTGCATACGTAAACATACATAACTTCATCATTTTGCGTAGAGGCATGTTTCAAAGCAAGTGACCCATAACGTAAAAGAGCCTGATCAGACTATACCACAGTACTGGGCTGACAGGGACGTATCCACTGCCGCATACATAAGATCCCCGTTCATAATTTAACGAGCTGGTTGGTCCCCGTTCATAATTTAACGCTTTCCAACCACGATCTAACCCGTTCATAATTTAACGGGCGGATTGGTCCCCGTTCATAATTTAACGCTTTCCAGTCCTAACATAATTTGGTCACAAGACATTTAGCATACCTCAAAAACTTAAAATACTTTCTTGCACGTCAACATACTTACTTGGCGTTGAGGAATTCGTTGGACTTTGACTGGGGCCGTTGCTGCAACATACTAACATAAACTTGTATACTTAACTCACATAACTTAACGTAGAAATCATACTTACTCTCGAGCTCGATCATTACTTAGGACGTTCTAAAATTTCCCATGACACGACCTTGATAATCCTTGCACTAAATCATGACATCAACCTCAAAACAAACTATAATATTTTTCCCAAAAATAGAAGAACACGGACCCCGTACCTACATCCGTGTAGGGGTCCGTGTAGGTACTGGAAGTAGACACCGAAAGGAAGCAAAGGCACGGACCCCGTGTCAGGGTCCGGGTGAGGGTCCGTGTAGGCACTGGAAAAAGACACTAAATGAAACCCAAAGGCACGGACCCCGTGCCCTCATCCGTGTAGAGGTCCGTGTAGATACTGGAAAAAGACGTCGAGGAGAAAACAAAGGCACGAACCCCGTGTCAGGGTCCGTGTACGGGTCCGTGTACCCACTGTGATCGCGAACTTACGAAAATTCTGAACACCCAATGCTTATCCTTCTAGACTCGATTATACGGACCAAGCACCGACACCTCGAGACTCATCCTAGCATACCATAACATAAATACAAATTGTACAAACGTTTCAAAACAACAGTGTTCGCTCCACGACACACACGACCCAAAATATGGCAATTGACATCAAACTGTTTCCTACGACTTCTAGTTAGCTCGAGTGCCTATCGATATAAAACGTAACCTCAAAAACACTCTTAACATCATTACTAACATACCCGTACGCAGCAACAATCGCCCGTCGATTTCCAACGAAGCCTGCAACTTAAAACTTCAAGAAACGTATCAATAACATAATTTTCTGAAAATTTCAGTTTGCGCAGTCGCACGGAAAATATCATAACTCACTCATTTTTCGTCCAAAAATTTTGAATCATATATCAAATCGAAGGTATCGAAAATTTCTACGTTTTTGCTGTTGAAAGTTTTCCCAAAATATGAACAAAAAAATCGCAGTTTTGACATGAACAGTAAAAACGAGTTTTAGATCTAAAAATTTTCCTTCGCAATTGATCCGATTCATGATCCGCTCAAACTACTATCATGATACATAACTTTTACGCATAAAAATCGACGCAACGCATAATATGACTTGATCGACACAGCAAGGACAGAATATACGTGCCTTTATGATGATAACGTTACCGAAAGACGACACCGAAGCGGAGATAGGAGCGAGGTTGATCCGGGACGAACGTGGCGCTAAAATCTTTGAATAAAATGCAACGAAAAGCTGCTGGAAATCGAAGGAGGAAGGGGCGGCTGCTTACACTCAAGGAACCCTAGGTTTTCTATTCTCAAAAATAATAAAATTCTGATTTGTGAAAGTGTGTGTGTGTTAAACGATTTTTAGTGTGTGTAAAAGTGTGTGTGTGTGTTTAGTGTTAATTAGGGGAAATTCTTGCTTAATTAAATAATAAATAAAACTATTTAAAATACTAACACACTTTAAACTTTACTAAAATCTCTCAATTAAAATAATACACACACACAAACGCTAATTTTAAAAGTTTTAAATTACTAAATCACTAAATACGTAAATAAGACTTAAAGTACTGGAACTTAATAAATAAATTTAAAACGCCCCAAACTCCACTTAAAATAAAAATACCACGTTTTAAATTACCAGAATCGTCACCGGGTCTTTTCCTCAATCTCGCTTCGAATAATCGCCTGAAACATGAAACTCGAAAAACGTTTTAACGTGCATCGCATAAACATAATTAATTTAAAATAATGCATTTAAATAAATCATGCATCGCCGAAACTCATTTAAAATTAATTTAAATGATTTAATAATTAAATGAATGCATGGGTTATACGTGTATTAAATTTGGGCACTACATAAGTACCCACGCCTGAAACTCAGAGTCATCCACCGACGGTAAACCCAGCAAGTCATTGATAGTTCTCGAATCATATGGGACTCGACGTCCCCGCACAGATGCCTTATGCTCACTCCCCTCCGGAGCATTCGCATAGAATTCACGCACAACCGGAATCACCGCGGCATTCGGTTGTGCTAAAAAATTACTCCACCCTCGTCCCTCTACTAAGACGTCCGGAAAATAACGAAGAGCAGATGTAGTAAACCCTCGCTCAGGGATTGGTTTTCTATGTAGTTTAGCATGCTCAAACCGCTCCCGAGCTTTCTCATTAACAAAATTAGACGGAGTCGAACGAGAACTAGAGGCACCGTGAGTTACCTTAGACCGTTTAGGTGCCATGTCGAGATGGGAGTGCAAAGAGTCTGAAGTCGCCGGAAAATTTTTGAAGTTCGCCGGAGAAGCTCGCCGGAGTCCTTGGAAGATGACCGGAGTAGAAGAAATTGTAGTGTAAACGCGTCCCGGTGGAGTGTAGCAACCAAGATCGAGTCTTTTCCTGAAAATATCACAAAACAAGAAGATTTGAGCTTCAAAGATGGAGGAGGCGTCGGAAATCGAGAAGGGAGGCGAGGGTTTGCGAGTGGGAAAGAAAAAAAACGCGACACAGCTTTTTAAATATGCGCGACTCGCTAGGGCGGTCAAAAGTGTCCGCCCTAGCGAGTAGTTTTCGGTGACAGACTGTTTGAAAAATATGAGGGCACGCTGGGGCGGTCAAAAGTGACCGCCCTAGCGAGGAGTGTTCGCCAGAAAAACCAATTTTAAAAAAAATTCACTCGCTGGGGCGGTCAAAAGTGACCGCCCTAGCGAGGAGTGTTCGCCAGGAAAACCAATTTTTTTTACAAAAATTCACTCGCTGGGGCGGTCAAAAGTGACCGCCCTAGCGAGGAGTGTTCGCCAGGAAAACCAATTTTTAAAAAAATTCATTCGCTGGGGCGGTCAAAAGTGACCGCCCGAGCGAGGCTTTCTCGGTGGCTATGTTTTTGAAAAAAAACGACGTCTCGCTGGGGCGGTCGGTTTTGACCGCCCTAGCGAGATACTCTCGAAAAAATAAATAAAAACAATGAATGCCATGCCATGCAACTACCTAAATGCAAATGATACGATGAAGGAATAAAGGAAAAAGAATAAAAAAGATAAGAAGCAGTTCTCAATTTATAGTCTAGAGCTCGACTTTTCACCCGTGTCCTCAACGACTGTCATGGAGCCGAGTGACTCCAATTTGTGGCTCAATTGTGCCACCAATATAGTGCTTTAATCTTTGGGCGTTCACAGTAAACATCCCTTCCTTGCCATCATGCAACACCACTGCACCTGATGGGAACACCTCGGCTATGATGAATGGTCCTGACCATCTGGACTTCAGCTTGCCCGGAAAAAGTCGCAAGCGAGAATTGTATAACAGCACCGCCTCACCCACTTTGAACTCCCTTCTTACAATGTGTTTATCATGGGCTCGTTTGGTGCGTTCCTTGTAAGATAGTGCAAGATCATACGCTTTTCCTCGAAACTCGTCTAACTGATTCAACTGCAGCAACCGTTTTTCACCTGCAAGAGCAAAATCAAAGTTTAGTGCCTTGGTCGCCCAGTATGCTCTATGCTCTAATTCTACGGGTAGATGACATGCTTTACCAAAAAGTAACCTATATGGTGTAGTGCCTATAGGTGTTTTAAAAGCAGTACGATAAGCCCACAAAGCATCATCTAACCGAATGGACCAGTCTTTTCTATTCACATTCACTGTCTTCTCTAGAATCCTCTTAATCTCTCGATTGGACACTTCAACTTGTCCACTAGTTTGGGGATGGTATGGAGTGGAAACTTTGTGGGTGACACCATATTTGCCCAATAGTTTATCAAAAATTTTATTGCAAAAGTGGGTGCCACCATCACTTATGATTGCACGTGGTGTACCAAATCGATTAAAAATGTGTTTCTTCAAAAATTTTAACACCACTTGTGCATCATTCGTGGCACAAGCCTCTGCCTCTACCCATTTCGACACATACTCCACTGCCACCAAAATAAATTTCTTTGCAAAAGAAGCAGGAAAAGGACCCATAAAATAAATCCCCCACACATCAAATATTTCACACTCAATAATATTATTCAAAGGCATCTCATGACGGTTAGAAATATTACCTGTGCGTTGGCATCTATCACAATTGAGAACATACAAACGAGCATCCTTAAAAAGAGTTGGCCAATAGAAGCCACATTCAAGTACCTTAGATGCCGTCCGTATGGGTCCAAAGTGACCACCTACCTCACGGTCATGGCAGTGGTTCAGAATTTGACTGGTTTCCTCCTCCGCTACACATCTCCTTATCATGGCATCTGCACAGATCTTAAACAAAAATGGTTCCTCCCAAAAATAATATTTCACGTCAGAAAAGAATTTCTTTCTTTGGTGAAACGATAAATTTGGGAGAGGTGTGCCAGTGACAAGAAAATTTGCAACATTGGCATACCAAGGGCACACATTCACCTCAAACAATTGCTCATCAGGGAACCAGTCATCTATATCAGTATCAACGCCATTAATTCTAACATCCTCAAGCCTAGACAGATGATCAGCAACCACATTTTCTACACCCTTTTTATCTCGAATCTCGAGATCAAATTCTTGCAATAGTAAAATCCACCTAATTAACCTAGGTTTTGCATCTTTCTTAGCAAGCAAGTATTTTAGGGCAGAATGATCTGTATACACAATCACTTTAGACAGAACAAGGTATGAATGAAATTTCTCAAAAGCAAATACTATAGCAAGTAATTCCTTTTCAGTAGTAGCGTAATTCAATTGAGCATCATTTAACGTCTTACTTGCATAGTAGATGGTATGAAATACCTTGTTCTTCCTTTGACCTAGCACCGCACCAACAGCTGTATCACTAGCATCGCACATCACCTCAAACGGTAACTCCCAATCAGGGGCAGTCAGAACAGGTGCTGTCACCAAGCTCTCCTTGAGTATTTCGAATGCCTACAGACAAGTAGAATCAAACTTAAACTCAACATCTTTCATCAACAAGGAAGATAAAGGCTTAGCAATTTTAGAAAAATCCTTAATAAAACGCCTATAAAAACCCGCATGGCCTAGGAAACTTCTGACTCCCTTTATCGATGCAGGTGGTGGTAGATTTTTGATTACTTCCACCTTGGCCTTGTCTACCTCGATTCCATTCTCTGACACCTTGTGTCCTAACACAATCCCCTCTTGCACCATGAAATGACACTTCTCCCAATGTAACACCAAATTTCTTTCTTCACATCTAATAAGCACCAAGTTTAAATTCTCTAAACATTCATTAAATGAAGAGCCAAAAATGGAGAAATCATCCATAAAAACTTCAAGAAAATTCTCAATCATGTCATGAAAGATAGCGGTCATGCATCTTTGAAATGTAGCAGGTGCATTGCATAGACCAAAGGGCATACGTCTAAACGCAAAAGTACCATAAGGGCAAGTGAAAGTAGTTTTCTCTTGGTCCTCAGGTGCAATTGTGATTTGATTGTATCCCGAATATCCATCCAAAAAACAGTAAAATTCATGACCGGCTAATCGTTCAATCATTTGATCAATAAATGGCAAGGGAAAGTGATCTTTACGGGTTGCATCATTTAATTTCCTATAATCCATGCACACACGCCAACCCGTAACAGTTCTAGTGGGAATCAACTCATTTTTTTCATTGGTAATAACAGTAATCCCACCTTTTTTAGGCACACATTGTACAGGACTTACCCACGCACTATCAGAGATAGGATAGATAATACCTGCATCCAGAAGTTTGATCGTTTCAGCTTTTACTACCTCTTGCATCTTTGGATTGAGTCTCCTTTGAGGTTGTGCTAGGGGTGAGTATTTATCCTCCATCAGAATTTTGTGCATGCAGATCGAAGGACTTATCCCCTTGATGTCCGCAACTTTCCAAGCGAATGCTCCTCTATGCTCCTTAAGGACTCCTAAGAGCTTACTCTCCATATCATCTGTCAAAGAAGAGGAAATAATAACAGGCAGTTTATTATTTTCTCCTAGATATACGTACTTGAGATGTGGAGGTAGTGGTTTGAGCTCAAAAGTAGGTGGCTCCTCTAGGCTCGACTTTTGAGGCATTAAATCTTTTCTGTCTCCCAATTCCTCTAGTCGAAGCCTCACTTGCTTTCTCCAAGGTGGAATGGCATTCAAGTGAGCTACCATCTCCATCTTTTCCTCGTCTAACTCGTCCTCCTGCTTTTCCGTAGTGAGAGTGGCCTCCAATGGCTCTTGCAATCCATCCTGCACAAAATCACAAACGAGAGAATCTAAGACATCAACACGAAAACAACTATCATTGTGCATTGTGTGCTTGAGAGTATTAAAGACATCAAAAATAATTTCTTCTTCTCCAACTCTCAGTCTCAATTTTCCCTCGTCAACATCAATCAGTGCTTTCTCTGTAGCCAGAAATGGTCTCCCTAGGATTAAAGGCATCTCTAAATCTTCCTCCATGTCAAGTACCACAAAATCTGAAGGAAAAATAAACTTATCCACTTTCACCAAGACATCTTCGATAATCCCACGTGGATACTTGACAGATCTGTCAGCCAGCTGCAATGACATCCTAGTTGGCTTGGGTTCACCCAATCCCAGTCTCCTAAACACAGAATAGGGCATCAAATTAATACTCGCACCAAGATCACATAGAGCTTTATGAAAATTAATATCACCAATAATGCAAGGTATAGAGAAACTCCCTGGATCTTTTTGCTTTGGAGGCATCTTGTTTTGAACTAAAGCGGAGCAATTTTCAGTCAAGTTCACAGTCATATGATCTTCTAGCTTCCGCTTATTCGCCAAGATATCTTTCAAGAATTTTGCATAACTTGGCATATTCAATAAAGCATCAGCAAAAGGAATGTTAATATGCAGTTTTTTGAATATCTCAAGAAATTTACCAAATTGTGCATCTATCTTAGCTTTTTTCATTGCTGCAGGAAAAGGTGGGGGGATAACAATTTTATTCGGTGCAATAGGTGTAAATGTAGAGTTAGAAGACTTACCTCCTTGATGTTCCACCTCATCCTCACCTTGCTTGTTTTTTTTCTCATTAGACTCAAGTGCTTTTCCACTGCGCAATTCCACCGCCTTCACATGTTCCTTCGGGTTAGTTTCCGTGTTGCTTGGCAAAGCTCCTTGCTCCCTGTTAGCAATCAACTTAGCCAATTGCCCAATTTGAGTCTCTAACCCCTTTATGGATGCATCCTGGTTCTGAAATCTCGTCTCCGTCGCAGAAATGAATTTAGTCATCATTTGCTCTAAATTAGATTTCTCCTCCCGAGGCGGTTCTTGCTTGAACCCTTGGTGCATCCCATATGGTGGACCTCTTTGCTGGCGATTCTGGTTGTTTTGACCTCCCCATGAAAAGTTTGGGTGATTCCTCCATCCCGGATTATATGTGTTTGAATACGGGTCATTTCTTGGACGCTTCTGGAATACCACTTGTTTTACCGGTGCTCCTTCAGGCACATAGAATGGATTTCCATCTTGGCAATCTTGCACGTCATGCTCACCTCCACACTTATCACAGAAAATTTCTTGCAGACGCATAGCCGATCCACTCGCACTCATCCCATCAATCTTTCTGTTCAAAGCCTCTAACTGTGCTGACACTGCAGACAAATCAGTAACTTGATTAACTCCAGCACCTCGTCTCTGCCTATCAGACTGAGGCTGATAGCTACTAGCAGCCATCTCCTCTAATAACTCATATCCTTCCTCTGCCGTCTTTCTCAGTAAGTTACCACAGGCAGCAGCATCTATCATAGTACGGTTAGAAGTAAGCAGACCGTAGTAGAAAGTTTGAACAACTAACCCAAGAGGTATCTCGTGGTGGGGACATCTCCTCAACAAGTCCTTATAGCGCTCCCATGCATCGTAAAGTGACTCTAGCTCATATTGAGCAAAATTAGTAATGTCGGCTCTCAGCTTCATAGTCTCGACGGAGGAAAGTACTTGATCAGGAATGCCTTCGCCATATCCTCCCATGTAGTGATAGACCCTACAGGCAAACAGTTTAACCACGCCTTAGCTTTATCTCTTAGTGAAAATGGAAATAAACGCAAACGAACAGCATCATCAGACACAGCATTAAACTTAAAAGTATCGCAAATTTCAAGAAAATCAGCTATATGAGAATTAGGGTCGTCAAGTGCACTTCCCCCAAATTGAACAGTGTTTTGAATCATCTGAATGATAGCTGGCTTGATCTCAAACTGGTTAGCTCGGATGACTGGTCTCACGATGCTTGGACGTGCTCCATCAAGAGACGGCTGTGCATAATCCAACATTGAAATGCGACGTGGTATCTCAACTTGTCTATTGTCACGCTGTTCATCTCCACGTTCTTGCTCGTGTCTTTCCATCTGTTCTTTGAGTCTTTGTTGCTGTCTTCGCCTGCGGAAAGTTCTTTCGATTTCAGGGTCAAATTCAAGCTCCACGTCAAGTGATCTTGGCATGCACCACAAGAAAAATCTGCAACACAATGAGAGTATCAAATAATAATGAAATAAATAATACTAAAGAATTTAAATGAAAAATAAAAAATTGTGAATCAACAGTCCCCGGCAACGGCGCCAAAAACTTCATCGAGCAAAACTTGCACAGTGAATAGTCCCAAAATTTGTTTTATAAATGAAAGCTCTATTTAAAATATCGCAAGTGCACGATAGTCAAGTTATAATAAACGTAAGTGAATACGAGTATCGATCCACGAGGACTGCGTTACAATATATTTATTTTCAAGTAAATTTCTTCAGCAACGATAGATTGAGTTGGTGATTAAACTAAAGTGAATTTAATAACTAAAATAATTAAAGTGCAAGAACAAATAATCAAGAAATCAATGATTAAATTGGATGAAAATCAAATGAGAGACGAATTTGTTGGGAATTATCAGTTCACCTACCACTCGTGTTTAAACAATTATACTCGACTTTTACTCGTGCATTCGACGGAATTCCCTAGACTAATTAATATACTCTGTCGAGCTATATTAATACTAATCATAAACATGCAGTAATCAAGTATCCTCAATTATTTAACAGTTCACGATTGCATTACGTTCTATGGAATCCACTAGCTTTCATCCGGGTGAATTATCACTATCGACACGTATCCAATTCCGTATATCTACTAAAATTGTAAATCCGTGGTCTATACGATTCGATCCTATTGTCAATTATTCTATCGAAATCATCAACAACATGAGATAATCAAGGGAAGTTAGCTAGACTTCAATTGAACTAAGAAAGCACAAAAGCATAAACAAATCACTCATAAAAACGTCGCTAAATAATGTTCAACAACGAGTACGGGGTAGGATCCCCTCAAATCCCAACAAATCTAGATTTTAGCCACTAAAATTCATGTTAGAAATCAACAACAATCTAAGAAATAAAAACTGAATAATTAAAATACTAAGGATGACGACGGATGACGGCCACGACGCTTGGAAATCCCGATGTCTTCGAAATCTCTTTGCTCCTAGCCTTCCTCCCAAGAAAAGTGACGGAAAAAATATGGTGTAAGACTGAAAAACGGCGCCCAATCTCGTGTATTAGGTTAGGTGTAGAATAGAGTCCACAAAACTTGGAAACAAATCTTCTTTGATCTCGTCGCTCGCTAGGGCGACCACTTTTGACCGCTGGGGCGAGTGGTTCTCGAATTAAAATCCTTGGCCTTGTCTCTGGTCTCGCTCGGGAGGTCACTTTTGACCGCCCTAGCGAGAGGTTCGCGCAAATGCTCCTCGGCTGGATTAAAATTCTCGCTGGGGCGGTCACTTTTGACCGCCCTAGCGAGACACTCGCGCATCAACTACTCGATCAACTTAAAATGCTCGCTGGGGCGGACACTTTTGACAGCCCTAGCGAGATCTCTTCGCTGCTGTGCCAAATAAAATCCCACTTTTCGGTCCAATTCCTACAAAACAACCACAAAATACACGAGATCAGCCATATGCTAAATAATGATAGAAAAATGCTAAATTAAACTAAAACAAACTAATATGATGCATGAATGCGACTCGAAAACAACACTAAAAACACGTAAAAACGAGTCCTATCACTAAACTTGGCACAAAATTGTTGTTTTCTGCTAATTTTCATCCTCAAACGGATGGACAAACTGAAGTTGTCAATAGAACTTTGGGAACACTGTTGCGTGATATTCTTAAAAAGAACTTGGATTGACATTTATATGGACTTTATTTTGGGGTTGCCTAGTACTAAGAAGGGGAGGGATTCTATTTTTGTTGTTGTGGATAGATTCTCTAAGATGGCACATTTTATAGCTTGTCAAAAACCGATGATGCTTCAAACATTGCGGATTTGTTCTTTAGAGAAGTCGTTAGGTTGCATGGCAGGCCTAGGACTATTGATTTTGTTCGCCATGTTAAATTCTTGAGTTACTTTTGGAACACTTTATGGGCTAAACTTGGCACAAAATTGTTGTTTTCTACAACTTGTCATCCTCAAACGGATGGACAAACTGAAGTTGTCAATAGAACTTTGGGAACACTTTTGCGTGCTATTCTTAAAAATAACTTGGATTGACATTTCGATGGACTTTATTTTGGGGTTGCCTAGGACTAAGAAGGGGAGGGATTCTATTTTTGTTGTTGTGGATAGATTCTCGAAGATGGCACATTTTATAGCTTGTCATAAAACCGATTATGCTTCAAACATTGCGGATTTGTTCTTTAGAGAAGTCGTTAGGTTGCATGGCATGCCTAGGACTATTGATTCTGTTCGCGATGTTAAATTCTTGAGTTACTTTTGGAAGACTTTATGAGCTAAACTTAGCACAAAATTGTTGTTTTCTACTACTTTTCATCCTCAAACGGATGGACAAACTGAAGTTGTCAATAGAACTTTGGGAACACTTTTGCGTGCTATTCTTAAAAAGAACTTGGATTCACATTTCTATGGACTTTATTTTGGGGTTGTCTAGGACTAAGAAGGGGAGGGATTCTATTTTGGTTGTTGTGGATAGATTCTCTAAGATGGCACATTTTATAGCTTGTCATAAAACCGATGATGCTTCAAACATTGCGGATTTGTTCTTTAGAGAAGTCGTTAGGTTGCATGGCATGCCTAGGACTGTTGATTTTGTTCGCGATTTTAAATTCTTGAGTTACTTTTGGAAGACTTTATGGGCTAAACTTGGCACAAAATTGTTGTTTTCTGCTAATTTTCATCCTCAAACGGATGGACAAACTGAAGTTGTCAATAGAACTTTGGGAACACTTTTGCGTGATATTCTTAAAAAGAACTTGGATTGACATTTCTATGGACTTTATTTTGGGGTTGCCTAGTATTAAGAAGGGGAGGGATTCTATTTTAGTTGTTGTGAATAGATTCTCTAAGATGACACATTTTATAGCTTGTCATAAAACCGATGATGCTTCAAACATGGCGGATTTGTTCTTTAGAGAAGTCGTTAGGTTGCATGGCATGCCTAGGACTATTGTTCCTAGTCGCGATGTTAAATTCTTGAGTTACTTTTGAAAGACTTTATGGGCTAAACTTGGCACAAAATTGTTGTTTTCTACTACTTGTCATCCTCAAACGGATGGACAAACTGAAGTTATCAATAGAACTTTAGGAACACTTTTGCGTGCTATTCTTAAAAAGAACTTGGATTGACATTTCTATGGACTTTATTTAGGGGTTGCCTAGGACTAAGAAGGAGAGGGATTCTATTTTTGTTGTTTTGGATAGATTCTCTAAGATGGCACATTTTATAGCTTGTCATAAAATCGATGATGCTTCAAACATGGCGGATTTGTTCTTTAGAGAAGTCGTTAGGTTGCGTGGCAGGCCTAGGTCTATTGATTCTGTTCGCAATGTTATATTCTTGAGTTACTTTTGGAAGACTTTATGGGCTAAACTTGGCACAAAATTGTTGTTTTCTACTACTTGTCATCCTCAAACAGATGGACAAACTGAAGTTGTCAATAGAACTTTGGGAACACTTTTGCGTGCTATTCTTAAAAAGAACTTAGATTGACATTTCTATGGACTTTATTTAGGGGTTGCCTAGGACTAAGAAGGGGAGGGATTCTATTTTTGTTGTTGTGGATAGATTCTCTAAGATGGCACATTTTATAGCTTGTCACAAAACCGATGATGCTTCAAACATTGCGGATTTGTTCTCTAGAGAATTCGTTAGGTTGCATGGTAGGCCTAGGACTATTGATTCTGTTCGCAATGTTAAATTCTTGAGTTACTTTTGGATGACTTTATGGGCTAAACTTGGCACAAAATTGTTGTTTTCTACTACTTGTCATCCTCAAACGGATGGACAAACTGAAGTTGTCAATAGAACTTTGGGAACACCTTTGCGTGCTATTCTTAAAAAGAACTTGGATTCACATTTCTATGGACTTTTATTTTGGGTTGCCTAGGACTAAGAATGGGAGGTATTCTATTTTTGTTGTTGTGGATAGATTCTCTAAGATGGCACATTTTATAGCTTGTCATAAAATCTATGATGCTTCAAACATTGCGGATTTGTTCTTTAGAGAAGTCGTTAGGTTGCGTGGCAGGCCTAGGACTATTGATTCTGTTCGCAATGTTAAATTCTTGAGTTACTTTTGGAAGACTTTATGGGCTAAACTTGGCACAAAATTGTTGTTTTCTACTACTTGTCATCCTCAAACGGAAGGACAAACTGAAGTTGTCAATAGAACTTTGGGAACACTTTTGCGTGCTATTCTTAAAAAGAACTTGGATTGACATTTCTATAAACTTTATTTAGCGGTTGCCTGGGACTAAGAAGGGGAGGGATTCTATTTTTGTTGTTGTGGATAGATTCTCTAAGATGGCACATTTTATAGCTTGTCATAAAACCGATGATGCTTCAAACATGGCGGATTTGTTCTTTAGAGAAGTCGTTAGGTTGCATGGCATGCCTAGGACTATTGTTTCTAGTCGCGATGTTAAATTCTTGAGTTACTTTTGAAAGACTCTATGGGCTAAACTTGGCACAAAATTGTTGTTTTCTACTACTTTTCATCCTCAAACGGATGGACAAACTGAAGTTTTCAATAGAACTTTGGGAACACTGTTGCGTGATATTCTTAAAAAGAACTTGGATTGACATTTCTATGGACTTTATTTTGGGGTTGCCTAGGACTAAGAAGGGGAGAGATTCTATTTTGGTTGTTTTGGATAGATTCTCTAAGATGGCACATTTTATTGCTTGTCATAAAATCGATGATGCTTCAAACATTGCGGATTTGTTCTTTAGAGAAGTCGTTAGGTTGCATGGCATGCCTAGGACTATTGTTTCTGGTCGCGATGTTAAATTCTTGAGTTACTTTTGGAAGACTTATGGGCTAAACTTGGCACAAAATTGTTGTTTTCTACTACTTGTCATCCTCAAACGGATGGACAAACTGAAGTTGTCAATAGAACTTTGGGAACACTTTTGCGTGCTATTCTTAAAAATAACTTGGAATGACATTTCGATGGACTTTATTTTGGGGTTGCCTAGGACTAAGAAGGGGAGGAATTCTATTTTTGTTGTTGTGGATAGATTCTCGAAGATGGCACATTTTATAGCTTGTCATAAAACCGATGATACTTCAAACATTGCGGATTTGTTCTTTAGAGAAGTCGTTAGGTTGCATGGCATGCCTAGGACTGTTGATTCTGTTCGCGATGTTAAATTCTTGAGTTACTTTTGGAAGACTTTATGAGCTAAACTTGGCACAAAATTGTTGTTTTCTACTACTTTTCATCCTCAAACGGATGGACAAAATGAAGTTGTCAATAGAACTTTGGGAACACTTTTGCGTGCTATTCTTAAAAAGAACTTGGATTCACATTTCTATGGACTTTATTTTGGGGTTGTCTAGGACTAAGAAGGGGAGGGATTCTATTTTGGTTGTTGTGGATAGATTCTCTAAGATGGCACATTTTATAGCTTGTCATAAAACCGATGATGCTTCAAACATTGCGGATTTGTTCTTTAGAGAAGTCGTTAGGTTGCATGGCATGCCTAGGAATGTTGATTTTGTTCGCGATTTTAAATTCTTGAGTTACTTTTGGAAGACTTTATGGGCTAAACTTGGCACAAAATTGTTGTTTTCTGCTAATTTTCATCCTCAAACGGATGGACAAACTGAAGTTGTCAATAGAACTTTGGGAACACTGTTGCGTGATATTCTTAAAAAGAACTTGGATTGACATTTCTATGGACTTTATTTTGGGGTTGCCTAGTACTAAGAAGGGGAGGGATTCTATTTTTGTTGTTGTGGATAGATTCTCTAAGATGGCACATTTTATAGCTTGTCATAAAACCGATGATGCTTCAAACATGGCGGATTTGTTCTTTAGAGAAGTCGTTAGGTTGCATGGCATGCCTAGGACTATTGTTTCTAGTCGCGATGTTAAATTCTTGAGTTACTTTTGAAAGACTTTATGGGCTAAACTTGGCACAAAATTGTTGTTTTCTACTACTTGTCATCCTCAAACGGATGGACAAACTGAAGTTATCAATAGAACTTTGGGAACACTTTTGCGTGCTATTCTTAAAAAGAACTTGGATTGACATTTCTATGGACTTTTATTTTGGGTTGCCTAGGACTAAGAAGGGTGGGGATTCTATTTTTGTTGTTGTGGATAGATTCTACAAGATGGCACATTTTATAGCTTGTCCTAAAACCGATGATGCTTCAAACATGGCGGATTTGTTCTTTAGAGAAGTCGTTAGGTTGCATGGCATGCCTAGGACTATTGTTTCTGGTCGCGATGTTAAATTCTTGAGTTACTTTTGGAAAACTCTATGGGCTAAACTTGGCACAAAATTGTTGTTTTCTACTACTTTTCATCCTCAAACGGATGGACAAACTGAAGTTGTCAATAGAACTTTGGGAACACTTTTGCGTGCTATTCTTAAATAGAACTTGGATTGACATTTCTATGGACTTTTATTTTGGGTTGCCTAGGACTAAGAAGGGGAGGGATTCTATTTTTGTTGTTGTGGATAGATTCTCTCAGATGGCACATTTTATAGCTTGTCATAAAATCGATGATGCTTCAAACATTGCGGATTTGTTCTTTAGAGAAGTCGTTAGGTTGCGTGGCAGGCCTAGGACTATTGATTCTGTTCGCAATGTTAAATTCTTGAGTTACTTTTGGGAGACTTTATGGGCTAAACTTGGCACAAAATTGTTGTTTTCTACTACTTGTCATCCTCAAACGGAAGGACAAACTGAAGTTGTCAATAGAACTTTGGGAACACTTTTGCGTGCTATTCTTAAAAAGAACTTGGATTGACATTTCTATAAACTTTATTTAGGGGTTGCCTAGGACTAAGAAGGGGAGGGATTCTATTTTTGTTGTTGTGGATAGATTCTCTAAGATGGCACATTTTATAGCTTGTCATAAAACCGATGATGCTTCAAACATTGCGGATTTGTTCTTTAGAGAAGTCGTTAGGTTGCATGGCATGCCTAGGACTATTGTTTCTAGTCGCGATGTTAAATTCTTGAGTTACTTTTAGAAGACTTTATGGGCTAAACTTGGCACAAAATTGTTGTTTTCTACTACTTGTCATCCTCAAACGGATGGACAAACTGAAGTTGTCAGTAGAACTTTGGGAACACTTTTGCGTGCTATTCTTAAAAAGAACTTGGATTCACATTTCTATGGACTTTATTTTGGGGTTGTCTAGGACTAAGAAGGGGAGGGATTCTATTTTGGTTGTTGTGGATAGATTCTCTAAGATGGCACATTTTATAGCTTGTCATAAAACCGATGATGCTTCAAACATGGCGGATTTGTTCTTTAGAGAAGTCGTTAGGTTGCATGGCATGCCTAGGACTATTGATTCTGTTCGCGATGTTAAATTCTTGAGTTACTTTTGGAAGACTTTATGGGCTAAACTTGGCACAAAATTGTTGTTTTCTACTACTTTTCATCCTCAAACGGATGGACAAACTGAAGTTGTCAATAGAACTTTGGGAACACTTTTGCGTGCTATTCTTAAAAAGAACTTGGATTCACATTTCTATGGACTTTATTTTGGGGTTGTCTAGGACTAAGAAGGGGAGGGATTCTATTTTGGTTGTTGTGGATAGATTCTCTAAGATGGCACATTTTATAGCTTGTCATAAAACCGATGATGCTTCAAACATGGCGGATTTGTTCTTTAGAGAAGTCGTTAGGTTGCATGGCATGCCTAGGACTATTGATTGTGTTCGCGATTTTAAATTCTTGAGTTACTTTTGGAAGACTTTATGGGCTAAACTTGGCAAAAAATTGTTGTTTTCTGCTAATTTTCATCCTCAAACGGATGGACAAACTGAAGTTGTCAATAGAACTTTGGGAACACTTTTGCGTGATATTCTTAAAAAGAACTTGGATTGACATTTCTATGGACTTTATTTCGGGGTTGTCCTAGGACTACGAAGGGGAGAGATTCTATTTTGGTTGTTGTGGATAGATTCTCTAAGATGGCACATTTTATAGCTTGTCATAAAACCGATGATGCTTCAAACATTGCGGATTTGTTCTTTAGAGAAGTCGTTAGGTTGCATGGCATGCCTAGGACTATTGATTGTGTTCGCGATTTTAAATTCTTGAGTTACTTTTGGAAGACTTTATGGGCTAAACTTGGCACAAAATTGTTGTTTTCTGCTAATTTTCATCCTCAAACGGATGGACAAACTGAAGTTGTCAATAGAACTTTGGGAACACTTTTGCGTGATATTCTTAAAAAGAACTTGGATTGACATTTCTATGGACTTTATTTCGGGGTTGCCTAGTACTACGAAGGGGAGGGATTCTATTTTGGTTGTTGTGGATAGATTCTCTAAGATGGCACATTTTATAGCTTGTCATAAAACCGATGATGCTTCAAACTTGGCGGATTTGTTGTTTAGAGAAGTCGTTAAGTTGCATGGCATGCCTAGGACTATTGATTGTGTTTGCGATTTTAAATTCTTGAATTACTTTTGGAAGACTTTATAGGCTAAACTTGGCACAAAATTGTTATTTGCTGCTAATTTTCATTCTCAAACGGATGGACAAACTGAAGTTGTCAATAGAACTTTGGGAACACTTTTGCGTGCTATTCTTAAAAAGAACTTGGATTCACATTTCTATGGACTTTATTTTGAGGTTGTCTAGGACTAAGAAGGGGAGAGATTCTATTTTGGTTGTTGTGGATAGATTCTCTAAGATGGCACATTTTATAGCTTGTCATAAAACCGATGATTCTTCAAACATTGCGGATTTGTTCTTTAGAGAAGTCGTTGGGTTGCATGGCATGCCTAGGACTATTGTTTCTAGTCGCGATGTTAAATTCTTGAGTTACTTTTGGAAGACTTTATGGGCTAAACTTGGCACAAAATTGTTGTTTTCTACTACTTGTCATCCTCAAACGGATGGACAAACTGAAGTTGTCAGTAGAACTTTGGGAACACTTTTGCGTGTTATTCTTAAAAAGAACTTGGATTCACATTTCTATGGACTTTATTTTGGGGTTGTCTAGGACAAAGAAGAGGAGGGATTCTATTTTGGTTGTTGTGGATAGATTCTCTAAGATGGCACATTTTATAGCTTGTCATAAAACCGATGATGCTTTAAACATGGCGGATTTGTTCTTTAGAGAAGTCGTTAGGTTGCATGGAATGCCTGGGACTATTGATTCTGTTCGCGATGTTAAATTCTTGAGTTACTTTTGGAAGACTTTATGGGCTAAACTTGGCACAAAATTGTTGTTTTCTACTACTTTTCATCCTCAAACGGATGGAAAAACTGAAGTTGTCAATAGAAATTTGGGAACACTTTTGCGTGCTATTTTTAAAATGAACTTGGATTCACATTTCTATAGACTTTATTTTGGGGTTGTTTAGGACTAAGAAGGGGAGGGATTCTCTTTTGGTTGTTGTGGATAGATTCTCTAAGATGACACATTTTATAGCTTGTCATAAAACCGATGATGCTTCAAACATTGCGGATTTGTTCTTTAGAGAAGTCGTTAGGTTGCATGGCTTGCCTAGGACTATTGATTGTGTTCGCGATTTTAAATTCTTGAGTTACTTTTGGAAGACTTTATGGGCTAAACTTGGCAAAAAAATTGTTGTTTTCTGCTAATTTTCATCCTCAAACGGATGGACAAACTGAAGTTGTCAATAGAACTTTGGGAACACTTTTGCGTGATATTCTTAAAAAGAACTTGGATTGACATTTCTATGGACTTTATTTCGGGGTTGCCTAGTACTACGAAGGGGAGGGATTCTATTTTGGTTGTTGTGGATAGATTCTCTAAGATGGCACATTTTATAGCTTGTCATAAAACCGATGATGCTTCAAACATGGCGGATTTGTTGTTTAGAGAAGTCGTTGAGTTGCATGGCATGCCCAGGACTATTGATTGTGTTTGCGATTTTAAATTCTTGAGTTACTTTTGGAAGACTTTATGGGCTAAACTTGGCACAAAATTATTGTTTGCTGCTAATTTTCATTCTCAAACGGATGGACAAACTGAAGTTGTCAATAGAACTTTGGGAACACTTTTGCGTGCTATTCTTAAAAAGAACTTGGATTCACATTTCTATGGACTTTATTTTGAGGTTGTCTAGGACTAAGAAGGGGAGAGATTCTATTTTGGTTGTTGTGGATAGATTCTCTAAGATGGCACATTTTATAGCTTGTCATAAAACCGATGATGCTTCAAACATTGCGGATTTGTTCTTTAGAGAAGTCGTTAGGTTGCATGGCATGCCTAGGACTATTGATTGTGTTCGCGATTTTAAATTCTTGAGTTACTTTTGGAAGACTTTATGGGCTAAACTTGGCACAAAATTGTTGTTTTCTGCTAATTTTCATCCTCAAACGGATGGACAAACTGAAGTTGTCAATAGAACTTTGGGAACACTTTTGCGTGATATTCTTAAAAAGAACTTGCATTGACATTTCTATGGACTTTATTTCGGGGTTGCCTAGTACTACGAAGGGGAGGGATTCTATTTTGGTTGTTGTGGATAGATTCTCTAAGATGGCACATTTTATAGCTTGTCATAAAACCGATGATGCTTCAAACTTGGCGGATTTGTTGTTTAGAGAAGTCGTTAAGTTGCATGGCATGCCTAGGACTATTGATTGTGTTTGCGATTTTAAATTCTTGAGTTACTTTTGGAAGACTTTATGGGCTAAACTTGGCACAAAATTGTTATTTGCTGCTAATTTTCATTCTCAAACGGATGGACAAACTGAAGTTGTCAATAGAACTTTGGGAACACTTTTGCGTGCTATTCTTAAAAAGAACTTGGATTCACATTTCTATGGACTTTATTTTGAGGTTGTCTAGGACTAAGAAGGGGAGAGATTCTATTTTGGTTGTTGTGGATAGATTCTCTAAGATGGCACATTTTATAGCTTGTCATAAAACCGATGATGCTTCAAACATTGCGGATTTGTTCTTTAGAGAAGTCGTTGGGTTGCATGGCATGCCTAGGACTATTGTTTCTAGTCGCGATGTTAAATTCTTGAGTTACTTTTGGAAGACTTTATGGGCTAAACTTGGCACAAAATTGTTGTTTTCTACTACTTGTCATCCTCAAACGGATGGACAAACTGAAGTTGTCAGTAGAACTTTGGGAACACTTTTGCGTGTTATTCTTAAAAAGAACTTGGATTCACATTTCTATGGACTTTATTTTGGGGTTGTCTAGGACAAAGAAGAGGAGGGATTCTATTTTGGTTGTTGTGGATAGATTCTCTAAGATGGCACATTTTATAGCTTGTCATAAAACCGATGATGCTTTAAACATGACGGATTTGTTCTTTAGAGAAGTCGTTAGGTTGCATGGAATGCCTGGGACTATTGATTCTGTTCGCGATGTTAAATTCTTGAGTTACTTTTGGAAGACTTTATGGGCTAAACTTGGCACAAAATTGTTGTTTTCTACTACTTTCATCCTCAAACGGATGGAAAAACTGAAGTTGTCAATAGAAATTTGGGAACACTTTTGCGTGCTATTTTTAAAATGAACTTGGATTCACATTTCTATAGACTTTATTTTGGGGTTGTTTAGGACTAAGAAGGGGAGGGATTCTCTTTTGGTTGTTGTGGATAGATTCTCTAAGATGACACATTTTATAGCTTGTCATAAAACCGATGATGCTTCAAACATTGCGGATTTGTTCTTTAGAGAAGTCGTTAGGTTGCATGGCTTGCCTAGGACTATTGATTGTGTTCGCGATTTTAAATTCTTGAGTTACTTTTGGAAGACTTTATGGGCTAAACTTGGCACAAAATTGTTGTTTTCTGCTAATTTTCATCCTCAAACAGATGGACAAACTGAAGTTGTCAATAGAACTTTGGGAACACTTTTGCGTGATATTCTTAAAAAGAACTTGGATTGACATTTCTATGGACTTTATTTTGGTGTTGCCTAGGACTAAGAAGGGGAGAGATTCTATTTTGGTTGTTGTGGATAGATTCTCTAAGATGGCACATTTTATAGCTTGTCATAAAACCGATGATGCTTCAAACATGGCGGATTTGTTCTTTAGAGAAGTCGTTAGGCTGCATGGCATGCCTAGGACTATTGTTTCTGTTCGCGATGTTAAATTCTTGCGTTACTTTTGGAAGACTTTATGGGCTAAACTTGGCACAAAATTGTTGTTTTCTACTACTTGTCATCCTCAAACGGATGGACAAACTGAAGTTGTCAATAGAACTTTGGGAACACTTTTGCGTGCTATTCTTAAAAAGAACTTGGATTGACATTTCTATGGACTTTATTTAGGGGTTGCCTAGGACTAAGAAGGGGAGGGATCCTATTATTTTTGTTGTGGATAGATTCTCTAAGATGGCACAATTTATAGCTTGTCAAAAACCGATGATGCTTCAAACATTGCGGATTTGTTCTTAAGAGAAGTCGTTAGGTTGCATGGCAGGCCTAGGACTATTTATTTTGTTCGCCATGTTAAATTCTTGAGTTACTTTTGGAAGACTTTATGGGCTAAACTTGGCACAAAATTGTTGTTTTCTACTACTTTTCATCCTCAAACGGATGGACAAACTGAAGTTGTCAATAGAACTTTGGGAACACTTTTGCGTGCTATTCTTAAAAAGAACTTGGATTCACATTTCTATGGACTTTATTTTGGGGTTGTCTAGGACTAAGAAGGGGAGGGATTCTATTTTTGTTGTTGTGGATAGATTCTCTAAGATGGCACATTTTATTGCTTGTCATAAAACCGATGATGCTTCAAACATTGCGGATTTGTTCTTTAGAGAAGTCGTTAGGTTGCATGGCATGCCTAGGACTGTTGATTTTGTTCGCGATTTTAAATTCTTGAGTTACTTTTGGAAGACTTTATGGGCTAAATGATCGAGCAAAACTTGCAAGTGAATAGTCCCAAAATTTGTTTTATAAATGAAAGCTCGATTTAAAATATCGCAAGTGCACGATAGTCAAGTTATAATAAACGTAAGTGAATACGAGTATCGATCCACGAGGACTGCGTTACAATATCTTTATTTTCAAGTAAATTTCTTCAGCAACGATAGATTGAGTTGGTGATTAAACTAAAGTGAATTTAATAACTAAAATAATTAAAGTGCAAGAACAAATAATCAAGAAATCAATGATTAAATTGGATGAAAATCAAATGAGAGACGAATTTGTTGGGAATTATCAGTTCACCTACCACTCGTGTTTAAACAATTATACTCGACTTTTACTCGTGCATTCGACGGAATTCCCTAGACTAATTAATATACTCTGTCGAGCTATATTAATACTAATCATAAACATGCAGTAATCAAGTATCCTCAATTATTTAACAGTTCACGATTGCATTACGTTCTATGGAATCCACTAGCTTTCATCCGGGTGAATTATCACTATCGACACGTATCCAATTCCTTATATCTACTAAAATTGTAAATCCGTGGTCTATACGATTCGATCCTATTATCAATTATTCTATCGAAATCATCAACAACATGAGATAATCAAGGGAAGTTAGCTAGACTTCAATTGAACTAAGAAAGCACAAAAGCATAAACAAATCACTCATAAAAACGTCGCTAAATAATGTTCAACAACGAGTACGGGGTAGGATCCCCTCAAATCCCAACAAATCTAGATTTTAGCCACTAAAATTCATGTTATAAATCAACAACAATCTAAGAAATAAAAACTGAATAATTAAAATACTAAGGATGACGACGGATGACGGCCACGACGCTTGGAAATCCCGATGTCTTCGAAATCTCTTTGCTCCTAGCCTTCCTCCCAAGAAAAGTGACGGAAAAAATATGGTGTAAGACTGAAAAAACGGCGCCCAATCTCGTGTATTAGGTTAGGTGTAGAATAGAGTCCACAAAACTTGGAAACAAATCTTCTTTGATCTCGTCGCTCGCTAGGGCGACCACTTTTGACCGCTGGGGCGAGTGGTTCTCGAATTAAAATCCTTGGCCTTGTCTCTGGTCTCGCTCGGGAGGTCACTTTTGACCGCCCTAGCGAGAGGTTCGCGCAAATGCTCCTCGGCTGGATTAAAAATTCTCGCTGGGGCGGTCACTTTTGACCGCCCTAGCGAGACACTCGCGCATCAACTACTCGATCAACTTAAAATGCTCGCTGGGGCGGACACTTTTGACAGCCCTAGCGAGATCTCTTCGCTGCTGTGCCAAATAAAATCCCACTTTTCGGTCCAATTCCTACAAAACAACCACAAAATACACGAGATCAGCCATATGCTAAATAATGATAGAAAAATGCTAAATTAAACTAAACAAACTAATATGATGCATGAATGCGACTCGAAAACAACACTAAAAACACGTAAAAACGAGTCCTATCACTAAACTTGGCACAAAATTGTTGTTTTCTGCTAATTTTCATCCTCAAACGGATGGACAAACTGAAGTTGTCAATAGAACTTTGGGAACACTGTTGCGTGATATTCTTAAAAAGAACTTGGATTGACATTTATATGGACTTTATTTTGGGGTTGCCTAGTACTAAGAAGGGGAGAGATTCTATTTTTGTTGTTGTGGATAGATTCTCTAAGATGGCACATTTTATAGCTTGTCAAAAACCGATGATGCTTCAAACATTGCGGATTTGTTCTTTAGAGAAGTCGTTAGGTTGCATGGCAGGCCTAGGACTATTGATTTTGTTCGCCATGTTAAATTCTTGAGTTACTTTTGGAAGACTTTATGGGCTAAACTTGGCACAAAATTGTTGTTTTCTACAACTTGTCATCCTCAAACGGATGGACAAACTGAAGTTGTCAATAGAACTTTGGGAACACTTTTGCGTGCTATTCTTAAAAATAACTTGGATTGACATTTCGATGGACTTTATTTTGGGGTTGCCTAGGACTAAGAAGGGGAGGGATTCTATTTTTGTTGTTGTGGATAGATTCTCGAAGATGGCACATTTTATAGCTTGTCATAAAACCGATTATGCTTCAAACATTGCGGATTTGTTCTTTAGAGAAGTCGTTAGGTTGCATGGCATGCCTAGGACTATTGATTCTGTTCGCGATGTTAAATTCTTGAGTTACTTTTGGAAGACTTTATGAGCTAAACTTGGCACAAAATTGTTGTTTTCTACTACTTTTCATCCTCAAACGGATGGACAAACTGAAGTTGTCAATAGAACTTTGGGAACACTTTTGCGTGCTATTCTTAAAAAGAACTTGGATTCACATTTCTATGGACTTTATTTTGGGGTTGTCTAGGACTAAGAAGGGGAGGGATTCTATTTTGGTTGTTGTGGATAGATTCTCTAAGATGGCACATTTTATAGCTTGTCATAAAACCGATGATGCTTCAAACATTGCGGATTTGTTCTTTAGAGAAGTCGTTAGGTTGCATGGCATGCCTAGGACTGTTGATTTTGTTCGCGATTTTAAATTCTTGAGTTACTTTTGGAAGACTTTATGGGCTAAACTTGGCACAAAATTGTTGTTTTCTGCTAATTTTCATCCTCAAACGGATGGACAAACTGAAGTTGTCAATAGAACTTTGGGAACACTTTGGCGTGATATTCTTAAAAAGAACTTGGATTGACATTTCTATGGACTTTATTTTGGGGTTGCCTAGTATTAAGAAGGGGAGGGATTCTATTTTAGTTGTTGTGAATAGATTCTCTAAGATGACACATTTTATAGCTTGTCATAAAACCGATGATGCTTCAAACATGGCGGATTTGTTCTTTAGAGAAGTCGTTAGGTTGCATGGCATGCCTAGGACTATTGTTTCTAGTCGCGATGTTAAATTCTTGAGTTACTTTTGAAAGACTTTATGGGCTAAACTTGGCACAAAATTGTTGTTTTCTACTACTTGTCATCCTCAAACGGATGGACAAACTGAAGTTATCAATAGAACTTTAGGAACACTTTTGCGTGCTATTCTTAAAAAGAACTTGGATTGACATTTCTATGGACTTTATTTAGGGGTTGCCTAGGACTAAGAAGGAGAGGGATTCTATTTTTGTTGTTTTGGATAGATTCTCTAAGATGGCACATTTTATAGCTTGTCATAAAATCGATGATGCTTCAAACATGGCGGATTTGTTCTTTAGAGAAGTCGTTAGGTTGCGTGGCAGGCCTAGGACTATTGATTCTGTTCGCAATGTTATATTCTTGAGTTACTTTTGGAAGACTTTATGGGCTAAACTTGGCACAAAATTGTTGTTTTCTACTACTTGTCATCCTCAAACAGATGGACAAACTGAAGTTGTCAATAGAACTTTGGGAACACTTTTGCGTGCTATTCTTAAAAAGAACTTAGATTGACATTTCTATGGACTTTATTTAGGGGCTGCCTAGGACTAAGAAGGGGAGGGATTCTATTTTTGTTGTTGTGGATAGATTCTCTAAGATGGCACATTTTATAGCTTGTCACAAAACCGATGATGCTTCAAACATTGCGGATTTGTTCTCTAGAGAATTCGTTAGGTTGCATGATAGGCCTAGGACTATTGATTCTGTTCGCAATGTTAAATTCTTGAGTTACTTTTGGATGACTTTATGGGCTCAACTTGGCACAAAATTGTTGTTTTCTACTACTTGTCATCCTCAAACGGATGGACAAACTGAAGTTGTCAATAGAACTTTGGGAACACCTTTGCGTGCTATTCTTAAAAAGAACTTGGATTCACATTTCTATGGACTTTTATTTTGGGTTGCCTAGGACTAAGAATGGGAGGTATTCTATTTTTGTTGTTGTGGATAGATTCTCTAAGATGGCACATTTTATAGCTTGTCATAAAATCGATGATGCTTCAAACATTGCGGATTTGTTCTTTAGAGAAGTCGTTAGGTTGCGTGGCAGGCCTAGGACTATTGATTCTGTTCGCAATGTTAAATTCTTGAGTTACTTTTGGAAGACTTTATGGGCTAAACTTGGCACAAAATTGTTGTTTTCTACTACTTGTCATCCTCAAACGGAAGGACAAACTGAAGTTGTCAATAGAACTTTGGGAACACTTTTGCGTGCTATTCTTAAAAAGAACTTGGATTGACATTTCTATAACTTTATTTAGCGGTTGCCTGGGACTAAGAAGGGGAGGGATTCTATTTTTGTTGTTGTGGATAGATTCTCTAAGATGGCACATTTTATAGCTTGTCATAAAACCGATGATGCTTCAAACATGGCGGATTTGTTCTTTAGAGAAGTCGTTAGGTTGCATGGCATGCCTAGGACTATTGTTTCTAGTTCGCGATGTTAAATTCTTGAGTTACTTTTGAAAGACTCTATGGGCTAAACTTGGCACAAATTGTTGTTTTCTACTACTTTTCATCCTCAAACGGATGGACAAACTGAAGTTTTCAATAGAACTTTGGGAACACTGTTGCGTGATATTCTTAAAAAGAACTTGGATTGACATTTCTATGGACTTTATTTTGGGGTTGCCTAGGACTAAGAAGGGGAGAGATTCTATTTTGGTTGTTTTGGATAGATTCTCTAAGATGGCACATTTTATTGCTTGTCATAAAATCGATGATGCTTCAAACATGGCGGATTTGTTCTTTAGAGAAGTCGTTAGGTTGCATGGCATGCCTAGGACTATTGTTTCTGGTCGCGATGTTAAATTCTTGAGTTACTTTTGGAAGACTTAATGGGCTAAACTTGGCACAAAATTGTTGTTTTCTACTACTTGTCATCCTCAAACGGATGGACAAACTGAAGTTGTCAATAGAACTTTGGGAACACTTTTGCGTGCTATTCTTAAAAATAACTTGGAATGACATTTCGATGGACTTTATTTGGGGTTGCCTAGGACTAAGAAGGGGAGGAATTCTATTTTTGTTGTTGTGGATAGATTCTCGAAGATGGCACATTTTATAGCTTGTCATAAAACCGATGATACTTCAAACATTGCGGATTTGTTCTTTAGAGAAGTCGTTAGGTTGCATGGCATGCCTAGGACTGTTGATTCTGTTCGCGATGTTAAATTCTTGAGTTACTTTTGGAAGACTTTATGAGCTAAACTTGGCACAAAATTGTTGTTTTCTACTACTTTTCATCCTCAAACGGATGGACAAACTGAAGTTGTCAATAGAACTTTGGGAACACTTTTGCGTGCTATTCTTAAAAAGAACTTGGATTCACATTTCTATGGACTTTATTTTGGGGTTGTCTAGGACTAAGAAGGGGAGGGATTCTATTTTGGTTGTTGTGGATAGATTCTCTAAGATGGCACATTTTATAGCTTGTCATAAAACCGATGATGCTTCAAACATTGCGGATTTGTTCTTTAGAGAAGTCGTTAGGTTGCATGGCATGCCTAGGAATGTTGATTTTGTTCGCGATTTTAAATTCTTGAGTTACTTTTGGAAGACTTTATGGGCTAAACTTGGCACAAAATTGTTGTTTTCTGCTAATTTTCATCCTCAAACGGATGGACAAACTGAAGTTGTCAATAGAACTTTGGGAACACTGTTGCGTGATATTCTTAAAAAGAACTTGGATTGACATTTCTATGGACTTTATTTTGGGGTTGCCTAGTACTAAGAAGGGGAGGGATTCTATTTTTGTTGTTGTGGATAGATTCTCTAAGATGGCACATTTTATAGCTTGTCATAAAACCGATGATGCTTCAAACACGGCGGATTTGTTCTTTAGAGAAGTCGTTAGGTTGCATGGCATGCCTAGGACTATTGTTTCTAGTCGCGATGTTAAATTCTTGAGTTACTTTTGAAGACTTTATGGGCTAAACTTGGCACAAAATTGTTGTTTTCTACTACTTGTCATCCTCAAACGGATGGACAAACTGAAGTTATCAATAGAACTTTGGGAACACTTTTGCGTGCTATTCTTAAAAAGAACTTGGATTGACATTTCTATGGACTTTATTTTGGGTTGCCTAGGACTAAGAAGGGTGGGGATTCTATTTTTGTTGTTGTGGATAGATTCTACAAGATGGCACATTTTATAGCTTGTCCTAAAACCGATGATGCTTCAAACATGGCGGATTTGTTCTTTAGAGAAGTCGTTAGGTTGCATGGCATGCCTAGGACTATTGTTTCTGGTCGCGATGTTAAATTCTTGAGTTACTTTGGAAAACTCTTATGGGCTAAACTTGGCACAAATTATTGTTTTCTACTACTTTTCATCCTCAAACGGATGGACAAACTGAAGTTGTCAATAGAACTTTGGGAACACTTTTGCGTGCTATTCTTAAATAGAACTTGGATTGACATTTCTATGGACTTTTATTTTGGGTTGCCTAGGACTAAGAAGGGGAGGGATTCTATTTTTGTTGTTGTGGATAGGTTCTCTCAGATGGCACATTTTATAGCTTGTCATAAAATCGATGATGCTTCAAACATTGCGGATTTGTTCTTTAGAGAAGTCGTTAGGTTGCATGGCATGCCTAGGACTATTGATTCTGTTCGCGATGTTAAATTCTTGAGTTACTTTTGGAAGACTTTATGGGCTAAACTTGTCACAAAATTGTTGTTTTCTACTACTTGTCATCCTCAAACGGAAGGACAAACTGAAGTTGTCAATAGAACTTTGGGAACACTTTTGCGTGCTATTCTTAAAAAGAACTTGGATTGACATTTCTATGAACTTTATTTAGGGGTTGCCTTGGACTAAGAAGGGGAGGGATTCTATTTTTGTTGTTGTGGATAGATTCTCTAAGATGGCACATTTTATAGCTTGTCATAAAACCGATGATGCTTCAAACATTGCGGATTTGTTCTTTAGAGAAGTCGTTAGGTTGCATGGCATGCCTAGGACTATTGTTTCTAGTCGCGATGTTAAATTCTTGAGTTACTTTTGAAGACTTTATGGGCTAAACTTGGCACAAAATTGTTGTTTTCTACTACTTGTCATCCTCAAACGGATGGACAAACTGAAGTTGTCAATAGAACTTTGGGAACACTTTTGCGTGCTATTCTTAAAAAGAACTTGGATTCACATTTCTATGGACTTTATTTTGGGGTTGTCTAGGACTAAGAAGGGGAGGGATTCTATTTTGGTTGTTGTGGATAGATTCTCTAAGATGGCACATTTTATAGCTTGTCATAAAACCGATGATGCTTCAAACATGGCGGATTTGTTCTTTAGAGAAGTCGTTAGGTTGCATGGCATGCCTAGGACTATTGATTCTGTTCGCGATGTTAAATTCTTGAGTTACTTTTGGAAGACTTTATGGGCTAAACTTGGCACAAAATTGTTGTTTTCTACTACTTTTCATCCTCAAACGGATGGACAAACTGAAGTTGTCAATAGAACTTTGGGAACACTTTTGCGTGCTATTCTTAAAAAGTACTTGGATTGACATTTCTATAGACTTTATTTTGGGGTTGTCTAGGACTAAAAGGGGAGGGATTCTATTTTGGTTGTTGTGGATAGATTCTCTAAGATGGCACATTTTATAGCTTGTCATAAAACCGATGATGCTTCAAACATTGCGGATTTGTTCTTTAGAGAAGTCGTTAGGTTGCATGGCATGCCTAGGACTATTGATTGTGTTCGCGATTTTAAATTCTTGAGTTACTTTTGGAAGACTTTATGGGCTAAACTTGGCACAAAAATTGTTGTTTTCTGCTAATTTTCATCCTCAAACGGATGGACAAACTGAAGTTGTCAATAGAACTTTGGGAACACTTTTGCGTGATATTCTTAAAAAGAACTTGGATTGACATTTCTATGGACTTTATTTTGGGGTTGCCTAGTACTAAGAAGGGGAGGGATTCTATTTTGGTTGTTGTGGATAGATTCTCTAAGATGGCACATTTTATAGCTTGTCATAAAACCGATGATGCTTCAAACATGGCGGATTTGTTCTTTAGAGAAGTCGTTAGGTTGCATGGCATGCCTAGGACTATTGATTGTGTTCGCGATGTTAAATTCTTGAGTTACTTTTGGAAGACTTTATGGGCTAAACTTGGCACAAAATTATTGTTTTCTACTAATTTTCATCCTCAAACGGATGGACAAACTGAAGTTGTCAATAGAACTTTGGGAACACTTTTGCGTGCTATTCTTAAAAAGAACTTGGATTACATTTCTATGGACTTTATTTTGAGGTTGTCTAGGACTAAGAAGGGGAGAGATTCTATTTTGGTTGTTGTGGATAGATTCTCTAAGATGGCACATTTATAGCTTGTCATAAAACCGATGATGCTTCAAACATTGCGGATTTGTTCTTTAGAGAAGTCGTTAGGTTGCATGGCATGCCTAGGACTATTGATTCTGTTCGCGATTTTAAATTCTTGAGTTACTTTTGGAAGACTTTATGGGCTAAACTTGGCACAAAATTGTTGTTTTCTGCTAATTTTCATCCTCAAACGGATGGACAAACTGAAGTTGTCAATAGAACTTTGGGAACACTTTTGCGTGATATTCTTAAAAAGAACTTGCATTGACATTTCTATGGACTTTATTTCGGGGTTGCCTAGTACTACGAAGGGGAGGATTCTATTTTGGTTGTTGTGGATAGATTCTCTAAGATGGCACATTTTATAGCTTGTCATAAAACCGATGATGCTTCAACATGGCGGATTTGTTGTTTAGAGAAGTCGTTAAGTTGCATGGCATGCCTAGACTATTGATTTATGTTGCGATGTTAAATTCTTGAGTTACTTTTGGAAGACTTTATGGGCTAAACTTGGCACAAAATTGTTAGTTTGCTGCTACTTTTCATCCTCAAACGGATGGACCAACTGAAGTTGTCAATAGAACTTTGGGAACACTTTTGCGTGCTATTCTTAAAAAGAACTTGGATTGACATTTCTATGGACTTTATTTTGAGGTTGTCTAGGACTAAGAAGGGGAGAGATTCTATTTTGGTTGTTGTGGATAGATTCTCTAAGATGGCACATTTTATAGCTTGTCATAAAACCGATGATGCTTCAAACATTGCGGATTTGTTCTTTAGAGAAGTCGTTGGGTTGCATGGCATGCCTAGGACTATTGTTTCTAGTCGCGATGTTAAATTCTTGAGTTACTTTTGGAAGACTTTATGGGCTAAACTTGGCACAAAATTGTTGTTTTCTACTACTTGTCATCCTCAAACGGATGGACAAACTGAAGTTGTCAGTAGAACTTTGGGAACACTTTTGCGTGCTATTCTTAAAAAGAACTTGGATTCACATTTCTATGGACTTTATTTTGGGGTTGTCTAGGACTAAGAAGGGGAGGGATTCTATTTTGGTTGTTGTGGATAGATTCTCTAAGATGGCACATTTTATAGCTTGTCATAAAACCGATGATGCTTCAACATGGCGGATTTGTTCTTTAGAGAAGTCGTTAGGTTGCATGGCATGCCTAGGGACTATTGATTCTGTTCGCGATGTTAAATTCTTGAGTTACTTTTGGAAGACTTTATGGGCTAAACTTGGCACAAAATTGTTGTTTTCTACTACTTGTCATCCTCAAACAGAGGGACAAACTGAAGTTGTCAATAGAAATTTGGAACACGTTTGCGTGCTATTCTTTAAAAAAACGTGGATTGACATTTCTATGACTTTATTTTGGGGTGGCCTAGTACTAAGAAGGGGAGAGGATTCTATTTGGTTGTGTGGATAATTCTCTAAGATGGCAACATGTATAGCTTGTCATAAAACAGATGATGCTTCAAACATGGCGATTTGTTCTTTAGGAGAAGTCGTTGTTTGCATGGCAGCCTAGACTAGTGATTCTGTTCGCGATGTTAAAGATAGTTACGTGTTGGGAAACTCTATGGGCTAAACCTGGCACAAAATTTTTGTTTTTCTACTACTGTCATCCTCAAACGGATGGACAAACTGAACTTGTCAATAGAACTTGGGAACACTTTGGCGTCATTCTTAAAAAGAACTTGGATTCACATTTCTATGGACTTTATTTTGGGGTTGCCTAGGACTAAGAAGGGGAGAGATTCTATTTTGGTTGTTGTGGATAGATTCTCTAAGATAGGCACATTTTATAGCTTGTCATAAAACCGATGATGCTTCAAACATTGGCGGATTGTTCTTTAGAGAAGTCGTTAGGTTGGCATGGCATGCCTAGGACTATTGTTCTGTTCGCGATGTTAAATTCTTGAGTTACTTTTGGAAGACTTTATGGGCTAAACTGGCACAAAATTGTTGTTTTCTACTACTTGTCATCCTCAAACGGATGGACAACTGAAGTTGTCAATAGAACTTTGGAAACCTTTAGCGTGCTATTCTTTAAAATAACTTGGATTGACATTTCTATGGGACTTTATTTGAGGTTGCCTAGGACTAAGAAGGGGAGGGATTCTATTTTGTTGTTGTGGATAGATTCTCTAAGATGGCACATTTTATAGCTTGTCTAAAACCGATGATGCTTTCAAACATTGCGGATTTGTTCTTTAGAGAAGTCGTTAGGTTTGCATGGCATGCCTAGGACTATTGATTTTGTTCGCGATTTTAAATTCTTGAGTTACTTTTGGAAGACTTTTATGGCTAAACTTGGCCACAAAATTGTGTTTTCCTACTACTTGTCATCCTCAAACGGATGGACAAACTTTTTGTGAAGTTGTCAATAGAACTTTGGGAACACTTTTGCGTGCTATTCTTAAAAAGAACTTGGATTGACATTTCTATGGACTTTATTTTGGGGTTGCCTAGGACTAAGAAGGGGAGGGATTCTATTTTGTTGTTGTGGATAGATTCTCTAAGATGGCACATTTTATAGCTTGTCATAAAACCGATGATGCTTCAAACATTGCGGATTTGTTCTTTAGAGAAGTCGTTAGGTTGCATGGCATGCCTAGGACTATTGTTTTGTTCGCGATTTAAATTCTTGAGTTACTTTTGGAAGACTTTATGGGCTAAAAATGATCGAGCAAAACTTGCAAGTGAATAGTCCCAAATTTGTTTTATAAATGAAAGCTCGATTTAAATATCGCAAGTGCACGATAGTCAAGTTATAATAAACGTAAGTGAATACGAGTATCGATCCACGAGGACTGCGTTACAATATCTTTATTTTCAAGTAAATTTCTTCAGCAACGATAGATTGAGTTGGTGATTAAACTAAGTGAATTTAATAACTAAAATAATTAAAGTGCAAGAACAAATAATCAAGAAATCAATGATTAAATTGGATGAAAATCAAATGAGAGACGAATTTGTTGGGAATTTATCAGTTCACCTACCACTCGTGTTTAAACAATTATACTCGACTTTTACTCGTGCATTCGACGGAATTCCCTAGACTAATTAATATACTCTGTCGAGCTATATTAATACTAATCATAAACATGCAGTAATCAAGTATCCTCAATTATTTAACAGTTCACGATTGCATTACGTTCTATGGAATCCACTAGCTTTCATCCGGGTGAATCACTATCGACACGTATCCAATTCCGTATATCTACTAAAATTGTAAATCCGTGGTCTATACGATTCGATCCTATTGTCAATTATTCTATCGAAATCATCAACAACATGAGA
>NW_027331280.1:0-100000 GCF_022965805.1 Primulina eburnea
CAACAACCTCAACAACATCACACTGCAACAATAACATCGACGATACGTCGCACCCCAACTCCGGCGACATCAATATCGTCGAACGAACAACAACATCGACGATACGTCGCACCCCAACACCGGCGACAGCAATATCATCGAACGAACAACAACATCGACGATACGTCGCACCCCAACACCGGCGACAGCAATATCGTCGAACGAATAACAACATCAACGATACGTCGCACCCCAACACCGGCGACAGCAATATCGTTGAACGAACAACAACAACGTGACGTCTCCCAACAACGACAGCCAACAACATCAACAATAATAAACAACAACAAATATAATATCAAATCACCCATATCCAGTGATTTACCATCGTTCAACACAATAGTATTTATCAATACTAAACAATAACAACATATGCTCGTACGTCAACACGTACCTGATAATCGAGTATATATAAAATCTGGCTATTTCTTAGATCCCGAGGCTTGTGACGTATCTAAATAATTCAACAACAATTATCAGATAATTGTCAACGTATCAACACAGTCATAACAGCCTCAATATATCACATCAAATAGCTCAACAACCATTAATTCAACAAAATATAAAACTCGATTATAAATTCTTATCGTTCAACAATTTAATATTCTGGTGTATTTAATTCACAATACTACCATTAAATACACCATAATTAATTAACTTCAAATAATAGGCTATTTTACAACATCCGTCAAATTACGAAAACTTTATATCAACGTGTAGCCTATACTTCGTAGACTCCGAATATATAATCAGAATTAATAACAACTGACAAACAACTCTCCAATCTCAATCCAAACATTAAAAATTCCTAATTAAAACAAATTAGGAATAATTCAAAATAACACCACTATAATCTTCTCTACTTCGTTAAATCATACACTACTCAACAATCTTTAATTTATGTATGATTTAACAATTTATCGGATTTATTCCAGAAATCGACGAATTTCAAACATCATCAAAACTATAAAATTTAAACCTCAAATCGAATATCTCGTGTCAACGATCCCAGAACTGAAGTCGGTTCGTCGATTGGATAAACCGATAAGTCGCACGATCGAAAAAAAATCAAAATGTTATTTCCTTCTCTTCTCTCGATTTTCTCACTGTGAAAAATGTCTGTCCAATTGTTGAAACTCACGTTCGTGAGTTTCAAATTTATCCTTTTTTTTTAATTTTTTTTAATTATATTATATTATATTAATAAAATAATATAATATAATATAATATAATATAATATATTTAACATTTTAACACCGGTATATCATTTTGAACCAGTCAAACGATCAAATTTTCCAAAACTCAAAACATGAAACTTCTATATCTTTGAGTTTTCAACGTCATATCCAAATTTCAAATCATTTGGACTTCATATGACCAAACTATGTCATATTTATCTCTTTAAAATTAATTAATTATTTAGTAATCTCACATTACTAAATCAACAAATTGTGATATTTACTTCAGGCATTACAGCATATATGATTTTTAAAGCATGGTTTATGATCCAAAAACATGTATATTGTGTTGTAAAGGGGCTGCCATTAATTAGGATTTGAACAAGCATGTTTTACATGAGTTAGAGTCGTTAGATCCCTACCCGTCGGCTGCACAACATGAAATACAAAGTTGGTAACAAGTTGTTGTCATGGTGGGGAGGAGGGGTTCGATTTTGGGTCATACGGGCTCGGCTTGGTTTTGGCTTGGGACAAGGCTTGGCCAGGGTCCCTGAAGGGTCAAGGGTAGCTAGGACCCGAGTTAAGATGGCTGGGAGGAGTCTTAGCCAAGAGCTAACATGAGAACGTGCATGGTGCGCAGGCGGATAGGGTTCAAGGGGCTCGGCCAAGGGGCTTTTGGGCTGGTCTAGGCTAGGTTCTTAGGGTCCTAGGAGAGTGCTTGAAGGGCTGGTTCAAGGCCTGGCTCGTTGGGTTAGGTCCTAGGCGCACAAACAAGAGCCCATGGCATGAAGGGTGCTCGACCGATCGCATGGTCTGCTGTTATGCCTTCAGTTCGAGTTAGGGGTCTAGTCCATTGGTTCTAAGGGTCATGGAGGGTGCCTAAGGGGGTTTGTCATGGCTTGGTCCAGCATGGTTCGAGGGTGGCTCTTGAAAATCAGACCGTGGCTCGTGGGTTCCAAGTATGGGTCAAGCTATGGCTTTTAATGAACAAATTAATCGAAACACGGCTCACGGGGGACGAGTCGGGGTTCCTGAGGGCTAAAATAATATAAAAAGTCTAAACTTTGAATTTAGAATTTTTATATTAAGGTTTGAAATTTTTCGGGATTAAAATGCCTTCAAAACAACTAATTACGAATTAATTAAAAAGCCTAGTATTTAAGCTATATAAAATTATGAGAATTTTCATTGAGGCTTAAATAATTATTTGGGACATGTTAGAGTTAATGCAATTAAGAAAAAGTCAAAAACATGAAATTTTACGTGTAGGGGTAAAACGGTAATTTTACACCCAAAATTAGTAAACGTCATGGTAGTGCTCTGATTTTTGTTTTATATGTTAATATGATTGTTTTAAATGTTCATGGTTATGTATATGTTAAAATGTTTATAGATTTTATGATTTAACGTGGACATTTAAAAGACATGTTGCATGCTTGGTTTAAAAAGAAAAACAATATTATATGTATGTTTTTTTTAAGGGATTGTAATACGAAATGTTGAAGGACGTGAAGGGATTATGACTAAATACGATGATATGTTAGAAATATCGTGAGGTTTATAGTCCCAGTGGGAGCCCGACGATTGTATTTTCTTGGATACATATACAAATATGTTAATACGTTGGCCAAGGCCCAGTTGACTGGTGAAAGTATTGCTGGTGTCCCCGTCGCCCAGTACTGTGGTTTTCTCTAGATGGATCCATCGCCCAATACAAATACGAATATGAGTCATAATCACGATCTGAATTCAACAAACACGGATATGAATACGTCAATACAAATATGAATATGTTGTCCTGAAATGTTTATGTTTAAAGTTTATGAATTATTATGAAAATGTTATTTTAAGTACAAGTATTATTCACTGTTGTATGTGATTTATATACATAGTATTTGTTATCAAGAATATGATGTGTCGAGTTTTTAGACTCACTAGATGTGATTGATGCAGATGATATTGATAATTATGATTATGGAGGTCTTGATGGATGACATGACTGGACTGAAGGTGCACATAACCCGAGGACCAGCGTTTCTATATATTCCGCATTATGATTTATGTTTAAGACTTTTTCTAAAGATGTTACGACTATTTATTTATGCTTTTTGAGAGGTTTTTGATAGACTGTTAGTTGATAGCAACTTTTCTATTTTAGGAAGTCCAAACGTTTGACGATTTCATGTTTTCAAATACTAGTTGGTTTTTTTATTTTAAAAATTGTGTCAAAGTATTTTAAAGTATATATATGTATATTTTCGAAATTATGGAAAAAATTTTTTTTGTATTTTTTAAGCAAAATGAATAGCAGACGTTTCTGTTGGTATCAGAGCAATGGTTCTGTAAAGAGTTGTGCCACGATTAGTGCCGGGAAGCTCAGTCGTCAAGCGTCAAACTTGCAAGTTTTACATGCTTTATATGATTTAATATGATTTTACCTGCATGATTACATAAATAATATGTTTACGTTACATGTTTACTAGCCTTTTGAGTTTATATGCTTTGCATGCTTAAATTGCAAAAATAAATTAGGATATGCTACACGATTAGAGAACTTGGATTTAAATGCATGTTGGTTGCATTAGAATATTGGAAAACATTCAGAAATAATACCTCCTAGATGTGCACCTCTTGATAGACAAATAGAGACCACCGAGGGTCAGAATGTTAATCCAACCCCGCCTCCTAATGGGGATGCTGCTACTCGTGCCTTAGAGGGGATGGCTCGTTTCTTCGAGCAGCAGTTACATTAGCAACAATTACAGCAGCAGCAGTTACAGCAAGCACCTAGGCCACAACATGACATATATGATTAGTTTCGGAGGCTAGGGCCGAAGGAATTTTCTGGCACCATCGATCCCTTTGCTGCTGAGACTTGGATTCCTGCACTTGAGGTACACTTTCGTTATCTGAATATGGGGGATGCTGACCGTGTGAGGTGTGCCACTTATCTGTTTAGAGAAGATGCTTCTTTATGGCGGGAAGGAGCAGAGCATGGTGTTGACATTGCTACTCTTACTTGGGCTCGATTTAAGGAGATATTCTACGAGAAGTATTTTACTGCTGATGTTGGAGGACGACTGAAGAGGGAATTTATGACTCTCCGACAGGGAGACGCTTCTGTTGCTGTGTTTGTGAAGAAATTTGATAACGGTTGTCACTTTGTGCCCCTTATTGCGAGGGATGCTGCGGAGAAGCTTCAACACTTCATGGATGGTCTACGACCTACCATTCGAAATAATGTTATGATGATGCAATCTTTGGACTATGCTACTGCTACTACCTATGCATTCTAGTCTGAGAAATCTTTGAAGGATATTGAGTTTGAGTTACAGCACAAGAGACAGCAGTATCAGAATAATAATCAGTCAAACAAGAAACCATATACGGGTCCTCCTAGACCTCAAGAGCCTCAAAATCTCCAAGGTCAAGTCAAGAAACAAGCACCACATAAGCCACCACCTACAGCACCAAAACCTGCAGAATGACAACCATGTAAGAAGTGCAATCGACTACACTATGGACCATGCATCTGGGGTACCACTAAGTGCTTCATATGCAAGGAAGAAGGGCAAAAAGCTGATGACTGCCCGAAGAAGAATACACCTACTATGGGACAAGCTTATGTTATGAATGCAGACGAAGCTGAAAGAGAGCTAGACACTACTCTTATCACGGGTAACCTAGTCATTTAACATTTTTATATTGCTTTTATTGCATGAAATGTTAAATTGGTTATTAGAATTGAATTGGGATCAAGTTTATACTAGTGGAAATTCTGTTGCATGTTCTACCTTAGTTGGATTTAAGATATGAATTTTGAAACCATAGAAATGATATTTATTTTGAGCCTTATTTTATGTAAAGGAAGAAATAATTGCAAATAAATGGTTTTAGGGCCAAAATTAAAGGAAAAAAATTCATAACTAAGGGTTTATAGGGGTTTCGAAAATTTTGAGGGGTCTTTGTGCAAATTTTTGAAATTTTGAGGACTAATATGTAATTACCGAAAAACTAAAAAAACAAAATGCAATTAACCGAAAGTTTAGGGACCTAAGTGAAATCTCGGAATTCTTAAGGAACAAAAACGTAATTTTCGAAATTTAAGGGACCAAAATTGTAAATTTCCGAAAATATAAGGATAAAATTGCAAATTTCGAAAAAACTGAAGGACTAAAATGCAATTTTTCAAGAAATGCTTAAGTTTAACGCGTAATCTTCACCTAACTTTGGGAGTAGTAATGCTATAATTTCCTTAAGCTTCAACACGAAAAGATTTAAAAGACGTTTTCACCGCATGGAGGATTATCATTCAAGGTGTAGCAACCTATGCACTACTAGATTCAGGAGCTACATATTCTTTCATATCTGAAACCTTCATCAAAAGACTGAATATTATTCCTGAGGATATGGGTTTGGGTTTCAAAGTTTCTATTCCTTCCGGTGACCAAATGCTCACGCCTAAAATTGTCAAGAATTTGGAGCTTCGTTTATTCAAAGACGTGGTTTGGGCAGATATTATAGTGCTTCATATGCCTGAATTTGACATTATCCTCGATATGGATTGGTTATCAGCGAATGGAGCTTCAATTGATTTTCGTCAGCGATCAGTGTCTATTCGACCGCATAGTGGTAAATCTTATGTCTTTTAGGCGGCGAGAAACAAGCAAATGCCGCACATTATCTCTGTTCTGTGTGCGAGGAAGCTTATTAGACGTGGATACCAAGCTCTTCTAGCATGTGTCACTACCGCACATGCTCCTATCAGTAAGAAATTGGAGGACTGTAGATATTGTCAGAGACTTTTCTAGTGTCTTTCCCGATTACGTTTCTGGCATTCCACCTGATCGTGAGGTGGAATTTTATATCGAGCTAATGTCGAGCACTGTTCCTATATCTAAAGCACCTCATTGTCTAGCACCTATCGAAATGAAAGAATTAAAAGATCAAATCCAAGAATTTCTAGACAAGGGTTTTATTCGCCCTAGTTATTTTCCATGGGGTCGCCGGTATTATTTGTGAAGAAGAAAGACGGTATCATGCGACTCTGCATTGATTATTGAGAGTTGAATGAGATCACTATCAAGAATAAGTGTCCACTACCAAGAATTGGAGATTTATTTGATTAGTTGCAAGAAGCATCAATATTTTCTAAGATTGATCTTCGTTCTAGGTATCATCAGTTGAAAGTTAAAGTGTCGGATGTTCACAAGACAGTGTTTTGGACTAGATATGGGCACTACGAGTTTATGGTCATGCCATTTGGGTTGACCAATGCGCCAGCGATCTTCATGGATCTCATAAATCACGTATTTCAGCCGTATCTAGATCAATTCATTATAGTCTTCATTGATGATATTTTGATGTATTCGAAGAATAAAGAGGAGCATAGTCGTCATTTGAGGACATCACTGCAAGTTCTGCAAGATAGGAAGCTTTATGCAAAATTCAGCAAGTGTGAGTTTTGGCTTGATAGAGTGGCTTTCTTATGTCATATCATTTCTAGATATGGCGTTGAAGTTGATCAAGCAAAGTTGAGGCAGTGAAGGAGTGGCCAGTACCTAAGATCGTTACCGAGATTCGCAGTTTCTTGGGACTAGCTGACTATTATCGCAAGTTTATTTAGGGATTCTCATCTATAGCAGTACTCATGACCGCCTTGACAAAGAAGAATGAAAAGTTTATATGGGGACTCGAGTGTCAAGACAGTTTTGATAAGTTGAAGCAAGCCTTGATATCAGAGCCAATGTTATCTATGCCATAGGGGCAAGGAGAGTATGTCCTTTATACCTACGCTTCTAAACTTGGTTTGGGCATAGTTCTGATGCAAAATGACCAAGTTATAGCTTATGCGTCGAGACAGTTGAAAATTCTCGAGAAAAACTACCCTACTCATGATCTTGAGCTTGCAGCGATAGTTTTTGCATTAAAGATTTGGAGACATTACTTATATGAGGAGAAGTGCAATTTTTTCAACGATCATAAAAGTTTGAAATACTTCTTCACCCAACAGGAATTGAATATGAGACATCGAAGATGGCTTGAATTAGTAAATGACTACGACTGTGAGATCAGCTATCATCCGGGAAAAGCTAATGTTGTGGCAGAAGGATTGAGTAGAAAAGCAGCAGTTATCACTCATCTATCACTTCAAAGATCGTTGCAGTCCGAGATACATCGGTTTGAGCTTACATTTTATCCTAGGGGCGAGGCCCCTAATCTTGCCACATTATCAGTACAGTCGACTTTGAGAGATAGAATTCGTGATGGGCAGTCTACTGATGAGAAAATACAGAAATGGAGAGCTAGAGATGAAGCCAAGGGCCAGAAATTATATTATGAGGTGGATGGTATAGTTCGTTATCGAGATCGCTTATGGGTTCCTAGTGACGATTCTTTGAGAGATCTCATTATGAAGGAAGCTCATGACGCACCTTATTCCATTCATTCAGGAAGCACGAAGATATACAAAGATCTCCAGTTATTATATTGGTGGCCGGGTATGAAGAGAGACATTCTGCGTTTTGTGACCGAATGTTTGACATGTCAACAAGTTAAAGAAGAGCATCAAAGACCAGCGGGAAAATTTAAGCCACTTCCCATTCCCGAGTGAAAAGGGGAAAATATCACTATGGACTTTGTTGTGGGATTACCGGAAACTATCAAGGGATTCAATGCTATATGGGTGATAGTGTATCGTCTTATGAAATCAACGCATTTTCTACCTATTAAGATGACATTCACCATGATTCAGTATGCAGAGTTATATATTCGAGAGATAGTTTGTCTGCATGGGATTCCTGTATCTATTGTTTCTGACAGAGATCCGAGATTTACGTCATCATTCTGGAAGAGTCTGCATGCAGTGATGTGGAATAAATTATTATTCAGTACAACATTCCATCCTCAAACCAATGGTCAGTTCGAAAGAGTTATACAAATTCTTGAAGATATACTGCGAGCTTGTGTGATTGATTTCTAAGGCTGTTGGGAACCAAAATTATCTCTAGTGGAGTTCACCTACAATAATAGCTATCAATCATCAATCGGGATGGCTCCTTTTGAGGAACTTTATAGAAAGAAATGTAGATATACTATTCATTGGGACGAGGTTGGTGAAAGAAGAGAAATTGATCCGGATGTTATTGAAGAGACCGCCGAGCTTGTAGTCAAAATTCGTGAGATAATGAAGACTACACAAAGCTGACAAAAGAGTTATGCTGACAAGAGACGAAGAGACTTAGAGTTTGCAGTGGGAGATCATGCGTTTGTTAAAATAGCACCTATGAAAGGTGTTATGCGTTTTGGCAAGAAGGGCAAACTTAGTCCAAGATTTATTGATCAGTTTGAGATTTTGGAGAGGATTGAGACACTAGCTTCTAGAGTGGCATTGCCACCGATGCTTTTTGGAGTTCACAATGTGTTCCATATTTCGATGCTGCGAAAGTACATATCAAAGCTATCACATATGCTAAATTATGAATCTCTACAACTGACTTCAAATATGGCTTTTGAAGAAAGACCAGTTCAAATCTTGGCAACGCAAGAAAGGAGACTCGAAACAAAGTCATTCCAATGGTCAAGGTCAAGTGGTCGAATCACTCGGAAGAGGAAGCTACTTTGGAAACCAAGAGGGACTTGAAGAATCTCTATCCAGAGCTATTTGGTAAATACTAATTTCGAGGACGGAATTTTTATTTATGGAGGAGGGATTGTAAGGTCCAAACTTAAGACGACGTAATCAACTGCATGCAAATCTAGGAAATATGAAAAATGACATTAAATTTATTTAATTGCTAAAATAATTGTGAGGTGCATGATTTTATGTTGAATAGGATTTTATGGTCATCATGCATTAAAATGTATTTTTAAGGGTTATTCAGGGTTGCGATCGAGGAACGGAGATCGAATGCTGAAAAACGTAAAATGTTTTTATTAAATAACTGATTTTAATTATTTAAAATATGGATGATGCTTTTTCATATTTTTTGAAAATAAGGGGTTTTGAGGTGACTTTATATACCGGGACGTAAATTTTATCGGTGTTGGTTTTTCAACAAAAATATATACGTTTTGGTAACCCAGCTAATAAATTCACAAACTTATTTAAACAAAATTATTTTTATACTTTAATTAAGCAATAATGGGCCTAATTACCTTATTAATGGGCCTAATATTGTTTAAGGGATTAATTAAAGTATAAATTATGCAAACCCATCCCATAACCCTACATATTACATGCCCACTTTCAAAATTACTCCACAAAACTCCCTCAATATACACGGTACACACACACACACCACAATTGGAAGAAAATTCGAGAAAATCAAGCCTAGGTTGTCGTCGCCGTTTTTCGCAATCGTCAACGAATAATTGTGCGTTAAATACGCAAAGACACGTCATATTCTCCTTTTTTACTCATCCATCACACCATAGTAATTATTTAAAATCGTTTTGCATGAAAAACAAGGTACACTTTGTATATTTTCCTTTTTCTAGCATATGTGATTTTTAAAGCATGGTTTATGATCCAAAAACATGTATATTGTGTTGTAAAGGGCTTGGTCTTGGCTTGGGACAGGGCTCGGGCAGGGTCCATGAAGGGTCGAGGGTAGGATCCTAGTCATGCTAGGACCCGAGTTAAGATGGCTTGGAGGAGTCCTAGCACCCGAGAGCTAACATGGGAATGCGCAGGGTGCGCAGGCAGGTAGGGTTCAAGGGGCTTGGCCAGGGGGCTTTGGGCTGGGCTAGGCTAGGTTCTTAGGGTCCTAGGAGAGTGCTTGAAGGGCTGGTTAAAGGGCTGGCTTGTTGGGTTAGGTCCTAGGTGCACAAACAAGAGCCCATGGCATGAAGGGATGCTCAGCCGATCGCATGGTCTGCTGTATGCCTTCGAGTTTGAGTTAGGGGTCTAGTCTGTGGGTTCTAAGGGTCATGGAGGGTGGCTAAGGGGGTTGGTCAGGGTTTTCTCCGGCATGGTTCGAGGGTGGCTCGTGAAAATCGGACCATGGCTCGTGGGTTCCAAGTATGGGTCAAGCTAGGGCTTTTAATGAACAAATTAATCTAAACACGGCTCGGGGACAAGTCGTGGTTCCTGAGGGAGAAAATAATATAAAATTCTAAACTTATAATTTAGGAATTTTATATTAAGGTTTGAAATTTTTCGGGATTAAAACGCCTTCAAAACGGCTAATTACGAATTAATTAAAAAGCCTAGTATTTAAGCTATATAAAATTATGAAAATATCATTTAGGCTTAAATAATTATTTGGGACATGTTAGATTCAATGAAATTAAGAAAAAGTCAAAACATGAAATTTTACATCTAGGGTAAAACGGTAATTTTACACCCAAAATTAGTAAATGTCATGATAGTGCTCTGATTGTTGTTTTATATGTTAATGATTATTTTAAATGTTCATGGTTATGAATATGTTAAAATGTTATTTTTAAAATGTTTATGGATTTTATGATTTAACGTGGACATTTAAAATACATGTTGTATGCTTGGTTTAAAAGAAAAACGATACTATATGAATGTTTATTTTAAGTGATGGAAATAAGAAATGTTGAAGGACGTGAAGGGATTGAGACTAAATACGATGAGTCCAGCTGACCAGTTCAACTGAAGCAGTGAAATTAGTCCAGCTGACGAGCCAACTGATTTAACCACACCGGTTCAAGATCAGTTCAACTGTCCAGTTTAGAACATCAGTTAGGAATCAATCAGTTTGTTGAACACGACAAGATTATTCAATGGCATCCAGCTGTGCTCACCAAGGAAAAGCTTTTGTCCAGTCAAAGGACAATAATAGACGTTGCAGTAGTGCTTAAAGCCAAAACGTTCTAGAATGGATGTCGTAAAGTACAGACAGATTTCGAGGAACAGATTCAAAATGCAACATATACAATAATTGAGTCTCACTGTACGATCAAACTTCGCGCCTATAAATAGAAGATGAAGATCAGTGAAGACTACAGAACTATAAGAGTGTATGAAGAAGGGACCCTAAAAGTCATTTCAGCTTACAAGAAGCAATCAACCCAGTTGTGAGGGAACACTTCAACGTGTTACCAGCTTAGTTTAAAAGCTCTTTTCTATCAGTGTGTGAGAACATCTTTCCGATGTATTCATTTTTCAGTTATCACACACTCACACACTATCACTCACATATATCAGAGAGTAGAGCTTAAAAGATCAGTTGAGTGAGTCTTGCACAATGACGTAATACTTGTGTATGTAGTCTTAAATACATAGATGTTAAAGAAATGTTGGCTGGAAGGTGTTGCCTTCATTAGGAGTTTAGTTAGGCAGTAGGGTAAGTCCTAAGATAAGTGGGTTTATACAAGGTGTTGTATAAATCAAAGTCTTCTAGTGGATCCTACCTGAGGTGGTAGAAGGGGTGACGTAGGAGCAATTGAAATCTCCGAACATCCATAAACATATATTGTGTATTTAACTGCTTAACTTTCGTTTTAAAACTGATTTGATCAGTTCAAGCTGTTATTAGTTCAGTTATCACCATAACTGAACTGATATATGCAAGAACTGATCCCATTTATTTCAGTTATTCAGTTTACAAAAATTAAAAGCTTTAAACTGATTAGATTACTTAACGAAGGATTATTTTGAGTATTTTCTGCTTGGTTAAAACCAAAATCGGTCTAATTCATTGGGGTTTACATTCTTAGAACAACAATTACAGCTCATTGATAATATTGTATTTGAAGCACCTTCAAAGGTGCCCGAACCGATCCATCAAAGGTTCTCAAACCTGCTACCATGGTCTCTGCTATATCCATGGTCCGACCTATTATCGAGGAGGTCGATGACTAAGTTCACTAAAGAAGATATGGAAGTCGCTGCAAATTCCGAGTGGAAAGCCAAAATGCAGCAGCTAATGAACATAGTGTAGTCTCAGGAGTTGTGGGATATCGATGGAGCTCAAGTAATATTTGAGGAGGAATGTAGAGGTATCGAGGAATAAGAGTTACAAATGGAAGATTTAATCTTAGCTCTGGCTCAGATGAAAGATCGACATCCTAAGACAAATGGTTTATATAGATGGAATAGATGAGAAGTATTGTACAAAGAAGGCTGGATGGCCACTTTGTTTATTTTTGTCATGTTGACTCTTAAGAAGTTTCTGTAAATATTTGAGGAAAATGCTTTTAAATCATTACTTGCTGGAGTTTTTTGTAAATAATGATGGAGCGTTTGAGAGTAAATAAAAATACTTGCTCATGGAGTCCGCTGTAGTTAATAAAATTTTGGTAGAATGTTTCTTGTGTTCGTTGGCCAAATCGATGACAAAGTGAAGTTCGTTTAGTGCATGTCTTGAAACTTCGGTGAGCAATATTCAAAAAATGTTGTTTAGCATGTCGGTTGGTGAAAAATGTTGACTTGCTTTATTTGCGTCAATATTGAAGGAGTTCAAATTTTATAAAATTTTGGCAGAATTTCCTTTGTAAATGTAATATGCCAAAAATAAAAACGCCTGCAAACAAATTCCAAGATACAAATACAAAAACTACAATGTATTTTAACAGCAAAGTTGGCTTTTTAGCCACTTTCCAACATTTACGAAACAAAACAAGGTAAGCCAAATCATGACAAACAAGTGCAAAAAAGTACACCTACTGTCCCTAGCCTACGTGTTTTACTTCCTCTTAATGTGCATGACACTCCATATGTATATAATTAGCCGCTTGCAGATATATTCATCAAAGCTTAATAATTTTTTTTCGGATTGGCCAGCTACACTACCATGAATATTTTCCATCTCTATTTTTTTATGGTACTTTTGTGAGGTATTTAACTCCTAATCGTTATTACAATGTAATTTGATTAGTTTTAATTAATACAGCGAAAAACAGGTGAAAATTTTCTTTATACTGAGCCCAAAATGTGACAACCATAATTATGATACTAAAAATAATATATAATAAAGTTTCGTTTAAACATATCACATCAGAAATTAACCCACACATAATCAAAATTAACTATATACAACCAACTCATATCCTCGGGACATGCTCCGGTATATCGATACATATATAAACTGGGATAACCGATCAACCTCAACTTATATATGAATCTCTCCAGAAGTACCATCTCTGGTCTCCTGATAACCTGGAGTACCTGACATTGTCCACACACGAAGACAAAAACAGCCCCCCTTGGGGGTGAGCAAAGCTCCGTATGGAACAACCATAATATATACAACATGTGTTTACACAATGATATATGATATGCAATGCATGCATGTCATTGGGATATCAGGCCAAATGTCCATCCACTGAGAATGTATCAGAACCAATCGAATCGCTGTCAAATCCATGCTCGAGCTGGCGCACCGGCCTCAATCAAGTATAAGGGATGATCGTATGATAGGCGTCGGCAAAGCGCCATCAAATCTCAATCAATCAATCATCGGGGCCACGAATTTCTATGTTTTAATGGCCATATAATGCCAAACATAGCATCGTGCTCACAAACCACAGAATCAAATTCAATGATATAAAGGTATCCAAGGATCATTGCTCAATGTGCATGTCATGTATCGATGTATGGATAAAATGATGTGTGTTAAAAAAATGTTTATGTTATACATCGATATCCAATCATGAATGTCGTGTATGCCATATCAAATCAACAAATAAGGCATATAGACATATATTCTCAGTCAAATAAATCAAACATATATCATATGACACATATACATGTTGTATGTTATTCGGTCGCAACATATCTCAATTCTTCATTTCTAGTCAATGTAGCTTTTAGATTTTAGTACATAAATGCTATCTACATAATCAACATCTTCATTTCATTCAAAGAATTCAATGAAATTCAACAATTCAAGTTCCAAAAAGCTTTTGAAACTTTGAAAATTCATATCAAATTGACATCATATAATAATTCAATTCTGACTTTACAGAAGTTTCTTGTCGGTGATTCTATCCCATATATTGAAATCGACTTCAAATACAAGCTATTTCAACGATTTAAGAAATAAAAGTGCTTAATCGAGAAGAAACTTACCTCAAAAGAACGCTCTCAATGAGAGGATTCCAAATATATAATTGATTCTAAGTTTCGACAACGTTTCGAGCTAGATTCGTACGATATAATTCGATTTCTCTCTCTCGAAGCTTAAAAGGAATGAAGAAAGAAATCACTCTTATCAACTTGCAGCTAAAGCATTCGCGCTGGGGCGGTCAAGAACTTGCGCCCTAGCACGTCGGGTTGTGTCCACCATCCTTAATAATGCCACACTGGGGCGCACAAGAAGTAGCGCCCTAGCGCGCCATGTTCTGTCCGGAACGCTAGGTTTCGAATTAGCAAAAGTGGTCAACATGAAAGTTGTAGATCTATGTCTTGGATTTCATTTGCCACTGACCTCACTCAATTTGGATATCGTACTCGAAAATTATGCTTGTTCTCCCAAAATGTGTTAGTGTAGGAACTTCAATGCACTCGATGCACTATGAGACTTCACATTTATACAACAGTTTAGCATATATTCTTCATACACAATTCAATTACTACTACAATCATTCATTATCAAAACATATTTTATCTATAACATAAACTTATCATGCAATTATCGATAATCAATGTATGATTTATGATAATACGATACACGGTCCTTACAATTTTCTTGCATTGGCCTCAGAGATTCTCAAATTCTCGATTTCTCCAACCATGTTTCCTGAAAAATAAATGAAAACCACATGAGAAATAATGGAATGTTGATCAACAAAACTATGCTTTGTGTGTGCTATATGTTGTCATTGATGTGACACTTTTCATTTCTTTGTGAGATGGAATGAATCTTGTCATTTTTGAATTTATGACTTGCCAAAATTCTAGAAAATAGGATCTCATCCTCAGTGAATTTGGTGGAGCATCACAATTCCTTGTGCCGTGCATTTCTTGTAAGCACATGGAAGATTACATGAGTTTCACAAGCTATAGATCAAACTCTGAATATGCACACCAAGGGAGCCGCTCTGTTGAGGGACAAGAAGTGAGTGTAGCAAGGTGTTACTCATCAAAAACTCATTTAGACATATGCACGAACACCTTGTGTGTAGCATGAAATGTGACATATTGTACACTGTTTTTGTGATGGAGAATTGAGAAAAAAATGGTGAAATATACCTACTTTGAGAAGGTGTGGCTTGATGTAAAGGAGATTGATGATGGCAATTTTTAGAAACTTAGATGGCATCACAAAGGCGATGTTATTGGCGGTTTCTTCGGAAGATCGGTGGGCACAAATGGAGATTTAGGGGAAGGAAATTAGGAAGAAAGAGATAAGGACGGGGTTCAGGGAATTCACACTCAGATTTAACTTGTTGGGAGAAGAACATACTTTTCAGGTGTCAATTATTTTTCAAGTCCGTAGACCATCCCTTTCAACCATATGATTCTACGCTGAGCTCTGAATAGCTAGAAGACCGAACAAAGCAAAGACATAGCCAACTTGGTCCACTGGGCCGAATTGGTCAAATTTGCGAAACAACCAAAATGGGTCAAATTGGCCCTTGGCCCAAATTGCCTAGGGGGTAATTATTTAGCACAAATCTTGGAAGCCCATTAATAATAAGAAGCATGTAGAATACTCTAACATGTTCCAAATAATTATTTAAGCCTACATGAATTTTCCCATATTTTTATTTAGCATAAATCGAGGACTTTAATTTATTCTTTAAATAAGACATATAAACGCGTTTTAATGCCGAACTAAACCAAAACTTAATATAAAATTCCAAAAGCAAAAATTAGGACTTATAGTAATTATTTAAGCTTAAACCTAATTTTTCATAATTTTATAAAGCTTAAAACTAGCCGTTCAATTAATTCGTTAATTAGCGTTTCGTACGACGAATAAATCCCGAATAAATCCAAAACTTGTTATTTTGATCCCAAATTTTAAACATAGAATTTTTATGATTTATTATACCCTTCCAAGTCATAAGCCACCCCCGTGGACCCATGGATATATTTTTAGCCTTTTAATTTTCATTTTTGACCCTCAATCGAACGCACCGAGCCATCTCCTAATTTACTCGAGCCACGTCCGAGCCACCTTGAGCCAAAACCTAGCCAACCCCTCTAGGGACCCTACTGACCAAGCCCAACCCAAATAACATGACCTTAACCCGCTCAAAAACTTGCTGAAAGTCGACCCAAAATCTGTATGTGTGTGTGCGTGAGACTCCATGTGCTTCTAGGACTCCTAGCCAACCTAGGACACCTCCGACCGAGCAACCACCGAGCCCACCTGACCCTGACCATCCCTGGACAACGGCCAGACCAGCCCCGAGCCCCTAACCCACGAACAGAGCCTCTGTATCAAGTAAACCACCTGCGCGCTATTGTTTCCCTTGCGCCTAGCCCTTCCAGTCGAGCCAACAGCTAACCACTCAACTCCTGTCCCTGTCCCAACACCTGCCCATGACCCTAGGACCTTGATGAACCTACCCTGAGCCCCCCCAGCCCCAACAGCGAGGCCCTTGGCCGCTGCTGTACTCCACCAGCGCGCGAGTAGTCCTTGCTTTAAAGGACTCCTCCTAGGCTGCAACCAAGGAGTCCTAGCCATGCTAGGACCCTTCCTGACCCTGTCCCACGTCCAGCAGGAGCCCCCCTCGAGACCTGGTCGAACCCCGAGCCCCCAAGCATAGTGATCGAGCCTAATGAATTTGCACAATTCCTACAGCCTACGGTTCTTCTTTTCGTATTCCCTACGGTTTCCAGCTTGTTTCTCTTAAATTTTGTCCTGTTTTTAATAAAATTTATTCATATAACAACCCATAAACCTTACCTAATCATGTCAGCCCCATTACACATGTTCAACATAATTTTTGGATCAAAATTCATGAATTTAATACATGTAAGTGCAATATTCCGAAAATAATCATTAGAAATTCATGCTTTCCATGCACACGATATTTTAAACGATAATACGATGTGATAGATGAGAAAAGGAGATGTGTAAGGCCCTGTAATTAATTATCCGGTAATTTTGGCATAATTAGAATAATTATTGCGTTGTAAATTAAAATAATTAATTATGCCAAATAAATTCAAAAAGTGCGTTAAAAATATGTATTTTAGAATATCGGAGTTAAAACGATATAAAATACATATAGAGTTTAAATAACACACGAGAGCAAAATAAATTCAGACCGGGATAAATGGGCTTGGGTTACTACTTTGGTGATCCATTATTATTATTAAATACATACAATACACACATATCTCATTCAAGAAGAGAAAAGAAACGAGAGAAGGAAGAGAAAGGAAGAAAGAAGGGAACCCAATTTTCGCAACTCTTGGAGCAGCCGCAGAAAAGTCGCGATATCTCCTCCGTACGGCGTCCAAATCTCGATCGGTCTGAAGGGGTATCTTCCTAACATCCTAAGCTTCGATTCAAGTCAGAAATCGCGAAGTTTGAGCAAGGATTCGGGTAGATCGAAGCTGTTGTTCCCGTGCCCTGTTTCTGCTGCAAATTCCTTTGATTTTTGGGTGTGATTTTATGAGTTGCTGCGATTTTTGTAGCTTTAATTTGTAGCAATGATCTAAATATCTTTGTAGGGCTTTATGTTAGCTGTTCATAGCCACTGGAATCATCGAATTTGGATAAGAAACGGAATTGATATGATTTTTCTACCAAAATGTGTCAAATGGAATTTTGTGTTGGTGCTGTGCAGAACACCTACTGTAATTCGGGTTTTTGGCATATAAGCGCTCGGATTCTGGACTTGGGATTCCAAAGAAAGTTGTATAGCTATGTGTTATCTTCGTAATGATATAAAATTCGTTAAATTCCATTAAGAATTGAGCAAGTTATGCTCATTTTTCCAAAACTGCTCAGTAAAAGATTATGTCCGAAAATATGTTGAGTGACAGTGTGTTCTTGACAATTCTAGGATTTATCTATTAGGATTCTGAAAATGGTTTCTTCTAGAAAAAGTTAGATAATCGAGTTATCTTTCATTTCCAATTGGCGGATAGTGATTTGAGTTAATATTGAGCGAGATATGAATTTTATGCTCTTTTGTGCCAAATCAGACATTGGTGTGGAAATGTATTTTTCACGATCGGCTTATTGTGGTTTTGTTTAGGCCGAGAGTCTTGAAGTGAAGTGAAGTGATATTGGATTGTCAAGTTGGTATAGGTATGTTACAGCTCGGTAACATACGACGGTAAAACATAAATTATGTTTAATTGTCATTCTGTGTTACATGGATCGTGTTTATGACTTGTTGACTGTTGTATATTGTTAAATGCCTTCATTGTGATCTCTGTTTATTTATTATGACATATTATTGACATTTAGCATCGGGCATACAGTTATGACATTCATGTTGAGCCTATCGTTCTTGTTAGCCCATTGTTGATATCCGTTGTTATCTGGCACTGTTGTTTATCTCGGGATCATTGTGTGGCTGATAGGCCTATACACATGATACTGTAGATGTGATTGAACAATTCAATGGTTAGTGCAGCCTTTTGTGGTGAGCGTTGGGATTGTGTCATCTAGTTCGTTCTGTTGTGCCATCCTGTTATAGCGTATCAGCTGTATGGAGGCCGAGTCAGGGGTGTTATTCAGCACAGCTTGGCATACCTCGCATACTTGGCAGGGCGGTTTAGCTGCATGACGATGTAGCTCCCCTGTGTTGTTGCTCGAGCATTATTCCAGTTGTTATCGTACCGTTTGTTGGCTCCTGTTATCCCGGTTATTCGTTGAGCCTTTCATGCATTTCATATCACATTTTATTATATGATTATGCATGATTTATGTTTATTGTTGTTATTGTTGAACTGTTTCATACCAGAATCCTAACCTCAGTTGTTTACTGAGGGGGGCTGCTATGGTTGTTATTGGACACCATGGTAGATCTTCCGAGTCGTTTTGCAGCATCAGGCCGAGGTTCCGGCAGTGGAGCTCGGGATTGAGGTTGGATTGCTTGGTTCTGTTCAGTGGAGTCTCCCAGTTAGTTTATATGTATGTCTTGAGTTTGTTTCAGGCTTGTATTTTACGTTATTTTCCGGGGAGATGCCCCAGTGTATCTGTATTGATATTTGATTGTTCTGGTTATGTTCTGAGGCGACTCTGTGATATTCTTGATCTGGTGAATATTTGGTAAGTTTTAAATTCTGTTTAGTCCTGGCCAGTGCGGCTATAGGTTGTTGACTTTGGTTGTTGTTTTAATGACTCTAGTTGGAGTATATTTTGATATAAACTGTTGTTTGAGTTTTCGGGATGTCCTACTTACGGGGAGGTCATGCCGAAATTTTTCTAGGCCCTGAGGTTCGTTTTAAAGTATTTTAAACCTTTTTCCGCTGCAGTTTTAAGTCAAACCATTATTGTTTGATCATTAATTGTCGTTAGAGTAATATGGGCCTCACATCTTGGTATCAGAGCGTAAACTGGGATACGCTCGAACTAGAGTCTAGGACACTCGAGTCTTGGCACTAAAATGGTTGTTGCGCATGTGTATGCTACTTGACAGAATGTTTATGTGATTATATGATTTGTTTACTTCCATTCTAATTGTTTTGGTGTTTTATCGTATAGAATGGAAGTAGGTGGAAAAATTCCTGTTGATGAGATTCCTTTAGCTCGAGGTCGAGGTCGTGGACGTGGTAGACCTCGTGTCCGTGTTGTTGATGATACTTTTGTTGAGCAAGCTGCTGATCATCTAGAACAGCTTAGTATGGATGAGTTAGTTGCGCGTTTCCATTCTATGCATCCTCCTCGATTCAGTTGTTCAGAGGGAGCTGAGAAAGCTGAGTTATGGATTTCTGAGATTGAGGAATTGTTTGATTTGATTGAGTATCCTCTAGAGTGTCGATTGAGATTAGCTGTGCATCAGTTGAAAGATCGTGCTAAAATGTGGTGGTCTACTACACTGATGACCTTAGATGCTCAGAGGATCATTCCATCGTGGGATATATTCAAGTTGAAATTTAAGGAGAATTACTGTCCTCCATCATTCTACAGTTCTAAGGCTTCAGAGTTTCATCACCTGAAACAAGGCGAAATGTCAGTGGCGGATTATGCAGATACTTTTTATGCTATGCTGAGATATGCTCCTCATGTTGCTGCGAGTCAGGTTGCTGTCATCGAAAGTTTCATTGAAGGATTGAACGATCATCTGCACCATTTTGTTTCTACCGGTAAGCCACTGAATTACCTTGAAGCGGTGGAAATAGCAAAAAGGGCTGAAGCTAGTCTTAAGAGGAGTGGCAATCGAGTTCCTACCCAACATCATCAGTCGGGGAGGCAACAATTCAGTTCATCTGGTTCGGCATCTCTTCGTCCACGTGGAAAACAATTTAAGAAGCCTGGTTCTAGTTCTTCGAGTTCAGGGAGTTCGGGGAACCGTGGGGGATATCGCTATAGTGGACCTTATTGTGATCACTGTGGAGGCAAGCATTCCAGTAATCAGTGTGTTGGAGTTCAAGGGGCTTGTAATGTTTGTGGTCGGCCGGGCCATTTTGTTAGAGTTTGTCCTAGTAAGACGGGGAAAACAGCCCAGGCAGGTAGTGGAGCTCAAAGTAATAGAATTCCAGCAGCGTCCCAGTCTTCCCATCAGCCTAGTCGCCCTTCGCATCAGAGCAGAGGGCAAGGTGGTCAACATAATCAGTCATCTGTTCATGTATTTGCCTTGACTGAGGATGAGGCTCAGGCAGCTCCAGGTACTGTCATTACTGGTAACTGTAATCTATGTGGTTTTATAGCGCGAGTGTTATTTGATACTGGAGCATCTCATTCCTTTGTTTCTCATGCATTTGTTGTTTCGCATGATCTTTGCACCACTAGTATGAATTCCAATCTATCTGTTGCTACTCCGATGGGCAAAATGATTATTACTGATAATGTGGTGTGCAATGCGGTTTTGTTTCACGATGAAAATGTTCTGTATTTGAATCTCATAGTCCTACCTATGCATGACTTTGATTGTATCGTTGGTATGGATGTTTTGACTGCAAATCGTGCCACTGTTGACTGTTATCGAGGAATAGTTGGTTTCAGACCTAGCTTTGCTCCTAAATGGAATTTCTATGGTCGTGGTTCTCAAGCCAAGATTCCTCTAGTTTCTGCCATTGAGATGAATCGATTGTTAGATTCTGGTCATGAAGGTTTTCTGGTTTATGCGGTGGATCTATCGCAAGATGAGCGACGGATTTCTGATATTCCTGTAGTCTGTGAGTTTCCTGATGTGTTTCCAGAAGAGATTCCTGGTTTTCCACCAGAACGAGAAGTTGAGTTCAGTATCGAATTAATGCCAGGAACCGAACCCATATCTCGAGCACCATATTGTTTAGCCCCTGTTGAGCTGAAAGAACTGAAAGAACAATTGCAGGATTTGTTGAGTAAAGGGTATATTCGTCCGAGTTCTTCACCGTGGGGTGCACCGATTCTATTTGTCAAGAAGAAATATGGTACGATGCGGATGTGTATTGATTATCGGCAACTAAATAAGTCTACTGTCAAGAATAAATATCCACTCCCTAGGATTGATGACTTATTTGATCAGTTGCAAGGTACTTCGGTGTATTCTAAGATTGATCTTCGTTCAGGGTACCATCAAGTGAGAGTTAGACAAGAAGATGTCCCGAAAACAGCTTTTCGCACGAGATACAGACACTTTGAATTTTTGGTTATGCCTTTTGATTTGACCAATGCTCCTGCTGTGTTTATGGACTTGATGAATCGAGTATTTCGTAAATATCTCGATCGATTTGTGATTGTATTCATCGATGATATTCTTGTTTATTCCAAATCCGAGGAAGAGCATGTTAAACACTTGAGGATAGTTCTTCGAATTCTTCAAAAGAAGCAGTTGTACGCCAAGCTATCCAAGTGTGAGTTTTGGTTAGATAGAGTTGTGTTTCTAGGGCCATGTCATATCTCAACATGGTATTTCTGTCGATCCATGTAAACTGGAAGCAGTTCTGAACTGGGCACGACCGACCAATGTGCCAGAGATTCGTAGTTTCATGGGTTTAGCTGGTTATTACCGGAGATTTATCGAAAATTTCTCAAAGATTGCTAGACCTATCACTCAACTGACTCAGAAAAATCAGCGATTCATTTGGTCTGATGAATATGAGTCAAGTTTTGTCGAGTTGAAGAAAAGACTAACTTCTGCACCAGTTCTTACCATTCCAAGTGGTTTTGGAGGATTTGTAGTTTGCACTGACGCATCAAATCGAGGTCTAGGTTGTGTTCTGATGCAGCATGGCAGAGTTGTGGCCTATGGTTCTCGTCAGTTGAAACCGCATGAGTCTAAGTATCCTGTTCATGACTTGGAACTGGCTGCTATTGTTTTTGCTCTCAAGATTTGGAGACATTATTTGTTTGGGGAGCAATTTGTAATCTATTCTGATCACAAAAGCTTGAAGTATCTGTTCTCTCAGTCAAATCTGAATATGAGACAGAGACGTTGGATGGATCTTTTGAAAGATTATGATTGTGAGATCCAGTATCATCCGGGAAAAGTGAATGTCATTGCCGATGCTTTGAGTCGTAAGGTTGTTGATGTTAATATATCCTCAATTCATGTTTTTAAGTTACGAGAGGATATTTGTACTTCTGGGTTGGACTTTCAAATCCAAGGTAATGCTGTTTGTGTATCTCAGATTTCTGTTGAGCCAGAGTTGATTCAGATTGTAAAGTCGGCTCAGAAAAATGATGATCGAGTTCTGAAATCTTATGAGTTAGTATCTCAAGGACACCAATCTGGTTTCTCAATTCACTCAGATGATTCTCTTCGGTTGAATGGTAGATTGATTGTCCCAGATATTCCTGAATTGCGTACAGCCATCCTTAAAGAAGCTCATTGTACTCGATATAGTATCCACCCAGGAGGAAGGAAAATGTATCATATTCTACGGCCTCATTTTTGGTGGAAGAATATGAAAAAGGATGTGGCTGAGTTTGTGTCTCGTTGTATGATCTGTCAGCAAGTCAAAGCGGAACGAATGAGACCGGGAGGATTACTGCATAGCCTTGAGGTTCCTCAGTGGAACTGGGAGCACGTGGCTATGGATTTTGTCACGCATTTGCCACGTACTTCTCGTCATTTCGATGCCACTTGGGTGATTGTCGATAGGTTATCTAAATCGGCACATTTTATTCCGTATGAGAGGACGTATTCGTACAAGAAAATGGCTCGTCTGTATATTGAAAATGTTGTTAGACTTCATGGAGTTCCAGTTGCAATAGTCTCAGATCGTGACCCTAGATTCACATCAAAGTTTTGGACTAGTTTCCAAAAAGAAATGGGTACACGACTTGCGATGAGTACTGCGTACCATCCTCAGACAGATGGTCAGACAGAGCGTACGATTCAGACACTCGAGGATCTGCTTCGAGCTGTAGTCATGGATTTTAAAGACAGTTGGCAGGAAGCTTTACCACTAGTAGAATTTTCATATAACAACAGTTTCCAGGTGACTATTGGTATGGCTCCTTTTGAAGCTTTGTACGGCAGACGATGTCGATCACCTCTTTGTTGGGATGAATTTGGTGAAAAGCAGTTGATTGGACCTGAGATTGTTCAGGAAATGCATGATAAAGTCCAGTTGATTCATCAGAGAATGAAAGCTGCCCAAGATCGGCAAGCTAGTTATGCTAACAGACGTCGTCGACCTTTAGAATTCCAAGTTTGAGATTTTGTGTTTCTGAGAATCTCTCCGTTTAGAGGTGTTGTTCGCTTTGGTATGAGAGGTAAGTTGTCACCTCGTTTCGTTGGCCCTTACGAGATTGTTGAGCGTATTGGGACTTGCGCTTATCGTTTGGATTTGCCTCAGTCTTTGTCTGGCATCCATGATGTTTTCCATGTTTCTATGTTGCGTAAGTATGAGCCCGATCCGTCTCATGTGATTCAGTCTGATGAGGTTGAACTTGATCCGTCTTTATCGTATACTGAGTATCCTGCTTGTATCTTGGATCATAAAGATAGTTTTACGCAATAAATTTATACCACTTGTACGTGTTCAGTGGTCGCGGCATGGGGTAGAAGATCAACGTGGGAAACAGAAGAGAAGATGAGATCCTCTTATCCATATCTGTTTGATTCTTAGTAATGTATTGATGGTTTCATATCGTGTGTAATATGTATGTGTATAAACAGAAATTTCGAGGACGAAATTTGTTTTAAGGGGTGGAGAAATGTAAGGCCCTGTAATTAATTATCCGGTAATTTTGGCATAATTAGAATAATTATTGCGTTGTAAATTAAAATAATTAATTATGCCAAATAAATTCAAAAAGTGCGTTAAAAATATGTATTTTAGAATATCGGACTTAAAACGATATAAAAATACATATAAAGTTTAAATAACACACGAGAGCAAAATAAATTCAGACCGGGATAAATGGGCTTGGGTTACTACTTTGGTGATCCATTATTATTATTAAATACATACAATACACACATATCTCATTCAAGAAGAGAAAAGAAACGAGAGAAGGAAGAGAAAGGAAGAAAGAAGGGAACCCAATTTTCGCAACTCTTGGAGCAGCCGCAGAAAAGTCGCGATATCTCCTCCGTACGGCGTCCAAATCTCGATCGGTCTGAAGGGGTATCTTCCTAACATCCTAAGCTTCGATTCAAGTCAGAATTCGCGAAGTTTGAGCAAGGATTCGGGTAGATCGAAGCTGCTGTTCCCGTGCCCTGTTTCTGCGCAAATTCCTTTGATTTTTGGGTGTGAGTTTATGGGTTGCTGCGATTTTTGTAGCTTTAATTTGTAGCAATGATCTAAATATCTTTGTAGGGCTTTATGTTAGCTGTTCATAGCCACTGGAATCATCGAATTTGGATAAGAAACGGAATTGATATGATTTTTCTACCAAAATGTGTCAAATGGAATTTTGTGTTGGTGCTGTGCAGAACACCTACTGTAATTCGGGTTTTTGGCATATAAGCGCTCGGATTCTGGACTTGGGATTCCAAAGAAAGTTGTATAGCTATGTGTTATCTTCGTAATGATATAAAATTCGTTAAATTCCATTAAGAATTGAGCAAGTTATGCTCATTTTTCCAAAACTGCTCAGTACAAGATAATGTCCGAAAATATGTTGAGTGACAGTGTGTTCTTGACAATTCTGGGATTTATCTATTAGGATTCTGGAAATGGTTTCTTCTAGAAAAGGTTAGATAATCGAGTTATCTTTCATTTCCAATTGGCGGATAGTGATTTGAGTTAATATTGAGCGAGATATGAATTTTATGCTCTTTTGTGCCAAATCAAACATTGGTGTGGAAATGTATTTTTCACGATCGGCTTATTGTGGTTTTGTTTAGGCCGAGAGTCTTGAAGTGAAGTGATATTGGATTGTCAAGTTGGTATAGGTATGTTACAGCTCGGTAACATACGACGGTAAAACATAAATTATGTTTAATTGTCATCCTGTGTTACATGGATCGTGTTTATGACTTGTTGACTGTTGTATATTGTTAAATGCCTTCATTGTGATCTATGTTTATTTATTATGACATATTATTGACATTTAGCATCGGGCATACAGTTATGACATTTATGTTGAGGCTATCGTTCTTGTTAGCCTATTGTTGATATCCGTTGTTATCTGGCACTATTGTTTATCTCGGGATCATTGTGTGGCTGATAGGCCTATACACATGATACTGTAGATGTGATTGAACAATTCCATGGTTAGTGCAGCCTTTTGTGGTGAGCGCTGGGATTGTGTCATCTAGTTCGTTTTGTTGTGCCATCCTGTTATAGCGTATCAGCTGTATGGAGGCCGAGTCAGGGGTGTTATTCAGCACAGCTTGGCATACCTCGCATACTTGGCAGGGCGGTTTAGCTGCATGACGATGTAGCTCCCCTGTGTTGTTGCTCGAGCATTATTCCAGTTGTTATCGTACCGTTTGTTGGCTCCTGTTATCCCGGTTATTCGTTGAGCCTTTCATGCATTTCATATCACATTTTATTATATGATTATGCATGATTTATGTTTATTGTTGTTATTGTTGAACTGTTTCATACCAGAATCCTAACCTCAGTTGTTTACTGAGGGGGCTGCTATGGTTGTTATTGGACACCATGGTAGATCTTCCGAGTCGTTTTGCAGCATCAGGCCGAGGTTCCGGCAGTGGAGCTCGGGATTGAGGTTGGATTGCTTGGTTCTGTTCAGTGGAGTCTCCCAGTTAGTTTATATGTATGTTTTGAGTTTGTTTCAGGCTTGTATTTTACGTTATTTTCCGGGGAGATGCCCCGTGTATCTGTATTGATATTTGGTTGTTCTGGTTATGTTCTGAGGCGACTCTGTGATATTCTTGATCTGGTGAGTATTTGGTAATTTTAAATTATGTTTAGTCCTGGCCAGTACGGCTATAGGTTGTTGACTTTGGTTGTTGTTTTAATGACTCTAGTTGGAGTATATTTTGATATAAACTGTTGTTTGAGTTTTCGGGATGTCCTACTTACGGGGAGGTCATGCCGAAATTTTTCTAGGCCCTGAGGTCCGTTTTAAAGTATTTTAAACCTTTTTCCGCTGCAGTTTTAAGTCAAACCATTATTGTTTGATCATTAATTGTCATTAGAGTAATATGGGCCTCACAAGATGTATGCCGTGCCTTTGTGCTTTAGAAGCACGAAAAACCGTTGACGACAAAGAACGTCGACGAAGAGACGATGGCTAGAAATCCTTGAACCTTCGAAATTTCCTCTACAATTATTGAATGTGTGTGCCATGGGGTCTTAGGGTTTAGGGGGAGAGTTTTTCAGAATTTTGGGATTGTGTGGCCGAGAGATCTTGATGCAAGAGTGAAGGGTTTTGGTGGTTTAACACTTTAAATACCAATTAAATACCAACAAGGCTTTTATGCCTATTAAACCTCTAAATTATGCCCATTAATTTTAATTAGGATTTAATAAATTATCAACAAGGTTTTTGTTTAAATAAATTTGTGAATTTAATAGCCGGGTTGCCAAGAAGCTCATATTTTAGTTAAAAAACCAACACCGATAAAATTTACGTCCCGGCGTATAAAATCACCTCAAAACCCCTTATTTTCAAAAATATGAAAAACAATTAACCATATTTTAAATAATTATTTAATAAAAACATTTTACGTTTTTCAGCCCTCGGTCTCCGTTCCTCGATCGCAACTCGAATAACCTTTTAAAAATATATTTTAATGCAATCATGTAGAAGAATATATTTTAAACATATCAATATTCACCACATAATTAATTAATGCAATTAAAACATTTAATGAAAATACAGGAGAATTTAGTAATTGCATGTATGTGGTTCGCGTGAACCTTTAAATTTTTGGGGCGTTACAATCTCCCCCCCCCCCCCTTAAATTGAATTTACTCCTCGAAATTCGCTTATCCTTAAGAACCCAAAGTTTAGACTTAGTTTTAGTATCCCAAAAATCCACGCTTCCGCTGCGCTACTCTGATAAAACTTAAGTTCTAAAATGTCCTTTCGTCTCCTTGATCCCAATTAAATTTTCCTCCTAAATCCTTATTTGCGTTTTGCAACTTAAGAAAACCCATAATGACATAGTGCTATTACTATTATAACCTCGAATTTCAATTTTTCTTACAGTTCCCAATAATAAAATATAGATAACCAAACTTATCGTATATTACTTTCCTTAATTTATACCCAAAATGTTCATCAATCTATCAATTTAAATTTCAAAATCCCAAACACACCTTCAAATTCTTAGATTTTTCAAGCTTAATATCGATTCATCCTTAAAACCCTTGATCAATATTCATTATAACCTTATAACCTAAAATATCCCAAAGGTCTAAATATTCTTAAAAGTCTAAATCCTTAAAAATTCTTATCAATTAACCCATTCAATTCTCACTTATTGCTAAACTAGTCCCCAAATTCCTTAATATTTTCAAAAATCATTTCTTAATTTCTTCAAAAATTATCCTAGTTGGTCCTTAATTTCGAAAATCTTACGATTAACCCAGAAGTTTTTGGCATTCTTAGTTCGCTTCAACGGGTTTCCATAATATAAATTTCGATAATTTAAACTTATTAATCCACAAATCAATTCCTATAACCAATCTTACCTTTCATCAAAACTTAAAATCCCAATCTATACATTTTCTTACTCACAAGTCGTTGCAAATCCTTAAATCATTATTCCTTACGTCTAATTCCCAAAATTAATTCGACTAGTAACCATGTATCATTAGCATTTTCTTAGAAAAATCTACGTTTCTCAAAGCATTCATAATGTTCATGATTAACTTATAGCCCAAAAAGTAAAACGTCAATACTAAAACCCAAAAATATCAACATAGTTCAATTCCTACCATAAAACCAACATGCGTTTGAAATGAAATAATTTCTTATTTCATATCATATCGCATATAAAAATTCTAATGCATATAAAACATATATTACCATAAAGCTATTAAACATGTGGCATGAACATATAATTCATGTAATTATGCCGGTAACATCATAAAATCATATAAAGCATGTAAACTGACAAATTGAGGCTTGACAACTGATCTTTCTGGCGCTGATGCTGGCACAACTCTTTACAGGACCTTTGCTCTGATACCAACTGAAACGTCTGCCTTCTTTATTGTTTTAAAAGTACTAGAATTTTTATTTTTTTATAATCACTCAATTTTTCGGCCATGTACCTTTCCCACATGAAAATATTTTTATAAAATATTTTACCCATTTAAAATAAGACATCATCCATCTAACATTTTAAAAATCAAGTGCAATAGTCATAAAATGAAATCTTCAACTGTTTTACCAAACCTAAAAAGCAATAAGTTTGAAAAGTATAGCCCATACTAAACCTCTCAAAAAGCATAAATAAATAGTTTTAAAATCTTTAACGTAAATCATGATTCATAAATCGTAAATGCAGAAAAAGTAGAAGCGTTGGTCCTCGGGTTGTGTGTGCCTTCAGTCCAGTCAAATCATCCGTCACGACCTCCCTCAACCTCATCTGCATCCATCACACCTGGTGAGTCTAAAGACTGAACACACCATAATCTTTAAAACGAATAATACATATAAAACAACATGCAACAGTGAAAATACTTTTACGTAAAAATAACTTTTTCATGACATGCAAACATAAACTTTAACTTTTTCCTTTTCCTCAAAACATAACATAACATAAAGCATTTTCATGATCATAAACATTTTTCCTTTCCCTTTTCCTTTGTTGAATTCATATCGTTAATTGTGACTTTCCTCAACATGACATAAACCTCAAAACTCGATGGATCCATCTACATGAAACCGCAGTACTGGGCAGCGGGGGACACCAGCAACACTCTCACCGGTCAACTAGGGCCCTGGCCTATCCTGTTTTCGAATAGAATATGATCGTTGGGGTTCCCTCTGGGACCTTTTCCCATAAATGGGCTCCCTCTGGGGCCTTTTCCCCTCACGATAATCCATTCTTACCATTACCACATACCGTTACCTAATACCGTTACCACATACCATTACCTCAATAGTAACAATTACTTTACTTCCTTCAACGTTTAACATTATCATCACTTTATAAAATCATGCATAACATCACATTTTCCTTTTTGAAAACAAGCATGCAACATGTATTTTAAATGTCTTCCTTAAATCATATAATCCTTTAGACATTTAAAAAAATCATAATTTAATCATTAACATTTCATAAAAATTTAAAAATAATCATAATATCATAAAAACAGCCTATATGGCACTGCCATGACGTTTACAAATTTTTTGGTGTGAAAATATCGTTTTACCCGTAGACTTGACATTTTACGTTTCTTGACTTTTTTCTTGAATTCATTGACTCTAACATGTGTCAAATAATTATTTCAGCCTACACAAATTTTCCCATATTTTTATTTAGCATAAATCGAGGACTTTAATTTATTCTTTAAATAAGACATATAAACGCGTTTTAATCCCGAATTAAACCAAAACTTAATATAAAATTCCCAAATTAAAAACTTAGACTCATAGTAAATATTTAAGCTTTAAACTAATTTTTCATAATTTTATAAAGCTTAAAACTAGCCGTTTCAATTAATTCGTTAATTAGCGTTTCGTGCGACATTAAATCCAGAATAAATACAAAACTTGTTATTTTGATCTCAAATTTTAAACATAGCATTTTTATGCTTTATTCTACTTTTCCAAGTCATGAGCCACCCCCATGGACCCATGGATATATTTTTAGCTTTTTAATTTTTCGTTTTTGACCCTTAATCGGACGCACCGAGCCATCTCCTAATTTACTCGAGCCACGCCCGAGCCACCTTGAGCCAAAACCAAGCCAACCCATCTAAGGACCCTACTGACCAAGCCCAGCCCAACGAACATGATCCTAACCGCTCAAAAACATGCTGAAAGTCGACCCAAAATCTGTATGTGTGTGTGCGTGAGACTCCATGTGCTTCTAGGTCTCTTAGCCAACATAGGACACCTCCGGCCGAGCCACCGCCGATCCCACCTGACCCTGACCATCCCTGGACCATGCCCAGACCAGCCCCGAGCCCCTAACCCACGCACAAAGCCTATGTATCCAGGAAACCACCTGTGCACTATTGTTTCCCTTGCGCCTAGCCCTTCCAGTCGGGCCAGCAATAGCGCAGAGCTACCGTGACCTGCCCCAACACCTACCGTGACCCTAGGACCCTGATGAACCTACCCAGAGCTCCTCAGCCCCAGCAGCAAGCCCCTTGGCTACTACTGTACTCCACCAGCGCGCGAGGAGTCCTTGCTTTAAAGGACTCCTCCTAGGCTGCAACCAAGGAGTCCTATCCATGCTAGGACCCTTCCTGACCCTGACCCACGTCCAACACGAGCCCCCCTCGAGACCTGGTTGCACCCCAAGCCCCCAAGCATAGTGATCGAGCCTCATGAATTTGCACAATTCCTACAGCCTACAGCTCTTCTTTTCTTATTCCCTATGGTTTCCAGCTTGTTTCTCTTAAATTTTGTCCTGTTTTTAATACAATATATTCATATAAAAACCCATAAACCTTACCTAATCATGGCAGCCCCTTTACACATGTTTAACATAATTTTTGGATCAAAATTCATGAATTTAATACATGTAAGTGCAATATTCTGAAAATAATCATAAGAAATTCATGCTTTTCATGCACACGATATTTAAAACGAAAATACGATGTGATAGATGAGAAAAGGAGATGTATGTCCTGCCTTTGCGTTTTAAACGCTACGAAAAACCGTTGACGACGAAGAACGACGACAAAGAGACGATGGCTAGAAATATTTGAACCTTCGAAAATTTCCTCTACAATTATTGCCGTGGGGTCTTAGGTTGAGGGTGAGAGTTTTTCAGAATTTTGGGATTGTGTGGCCGAGAGATCTTGATGCAAGAGTGAAGGGCTTTGGTGGGTTAACACTTTAAATAACAATTAAATACCAACAAGGCTTTTAGGCCTATTAAGCCTCTAAATTAAGCCCATTAGTTTTAATTAAGATTTAATAAAATATCAACAAGGTTTTTGTTTAAATAAATTTGTGATTTAATACCCGGGTTGCCAAGAAACTCGTATTTTCGTTAAAAAACCGACACCGATAAAATTTACGTCCCGGCGTATAAAATAACCTCAAAACCCCTTATTTTCAAAAATATGAAAAACCATCAACCATATTTAAAATAATTAAAAAAAATTATTTAATAAATTTTTTTACGTTTTTCAGCCCTCGGTCTTGGTTCCTCTATCGCAACTCGAATAACCTTTTAAAAATATATTTTAATGCAATCATGTAGAAGAATATATTTTAAACATATCATTATGCACCACATAATTAAATAATTCAATTAAAACATTTAATTAAAATACACGAGAATTTAATAATTGCATGCATGTGGTTCGAATGAACCTTTAAATTTTCGGGGCGTTACAAACAAATTCTTAGCTTTGAAGTCATAACGAGAGAATTATAACAAACCGTCGAATCAAGGCACATAATGTAACGAACCGTATTTTGAACTACTATTTTGAAATTTGTGGAAAAATAAAAAATTTCTTAAATACCAAATAAGCTTTCCAATTGTAATCATCCATAATCTGTTTCCAAAAATATTTGCAACATAACGTTTGAAATTTAAAATTTTGCTAAAGCATTTGTCTAAACATCATGACAGTAACATAAAAATTAGAGTATTTGAACATTGCATAAATTCTTAAAACTTGGGCGGTCCTCGGGTTTAGCCTCCCGCTCAGTCCAAGCCGGCTCCTTGGTCTCCACCTCTAGTCTCCTCAACATCTTCCTCACCTGCATTGATCAAGTCTAGTGAGTTTAAAGACTCAACACGTATAAACTGGAAGTAACGAGTCTACGTAATGAAATCACATGCAACTTTAAAATAAAGCGTACATACTTGAACTTGAATATGCATACATAAGATTGAACATACGTACATACATACATAGACGTGCCATCAACATAAAATTTTTCATAAGCATGCTTGCTTCATACATACTTGAGCATACATAACATCATTTTGCGTAGAGGCATGTTTCAAAGCAAGTGACCCATACATAAATACACCTGATCAGACTAAACCACAGTACTGGATTGACAGGAAAAATCCACTGTCACATACATGAGATCCCCGTTCATGCTTTAACGGGTGGATTGGTCCCTGGTCATGCTTTACCGCTTTCTTATCCCATATTTGGTCACAAGATTTTTAGCATACCTCAAAAACATAAAAATATTTTCTTTGCACGTCGAACATACTTACTTGGCGTTGAGGGATTCGTTGGATTTCGCTTGGGACCACTGCTGCACATACTAACATGAGTTCGAACACTTATCTTTCAAATCTTAGACGTAGGTACTTGGGCTCGCCACCGAAGTAAATAAATAACTTATGACATTCTAAAGCACTCGGGACTTGACCTCGTTTAATCATCGTATTAAACCATGACATAAAACCCCAAAACAAATCCTATATTTTATATTCATAACCACAAAACAAATCCTATACATTATATTCATATTTAAAAAAAAAATTAAAGGGGGGTACACAGACCCCGTGTAGTTGTCCAGGTAGGTGCTGTAAATTCGTATTTTGAAAGAAAAAGGGACACGGACTTCGTGTCGGGGTCCGGGTAGCCTCTGGACATGGAAAGTCACGAAAATTCGCTATCCTATTCATTCACTCTTTCAATCCAAGTCTAAGGACCATGAATCAACACCTCGAGACTCATCCTAGGATGTTATTACATTGATTCAAACATGTACAAACACCCCAAACGTCCCCAAGCATCGAAAAGCAACTTCAATACAACAATAACCTGTAATTCGACATTGTTTCGCTTCCTACTGACTTCTATTACATCCCAAGCCAATACCGACCCAAACGAACCACCAAATAACACCTAAATACATCCCATAACATATCTAAATGCATTAGCACAAGCCCGACGGTGTCCAACAAAGCCTGCAACTCACAAACTTCAAGAATTCATCAATAACATATTTTTCGTAAAAACGCAGTTTGAGCGGTTACACGAAAATGATCATAACTCACTATGTTGGAAACTATGTTTCAATGATTTGACAAACTAAGCTTCAAAACATATTTGAATAACTGATCAAAAGCAACGAGCTTAACTGACTCAAATAATTACAACTGATAGTTGTCTCTAGATGAAGATTAATGCGTACCAGCTAAATATTATACACGTCATCAGTTGAAGCAGAAATCTAAATCTAACTGACTGATTAATTGGGAACTAATAAGTTGAAAAAAATCAATTTTGAGCTTTCCAGCAAAGTATCTCTCAGCTGATCCCTCAGCTGTACACATCATCAGTTGAGAACGACAACCGACAAATAGTACAACAGACTACAACTAGTAGTGGAACGCCGCATTTTAGAGATTTCAGTGTACGATTGTCAGAGAATATTGACGTGGCTATCAACGGATATAAAAATTCAAATGATATTTAGTATTAATGTTGAGAGGGAAGCCTATAAATAGGTGAAGAGAGCAGCAGAGAAGATAACACGCGGACTAATATTCTATTCAAGATTGTTGTTACTCTGCTTAAATCACAACTCACATTCAGATATCAAAGCTCACTCTTATCAGATTTATCATTAGCAATCAAGGCTACCTTTACGAGATTATTAGCACCTTTAAATCTTTATTAGATTTATACTCAAGTTGTGTTGTATTCAGTCGCATTGTAAAAGCTTTTGTGAACTAAGAGTTTCAGTTTGGCAGTGTTAAGTCCAAACTGAAGTGGGTCAGTACTACGTGTGTATTTGATCAAAGTATTTTAGTGATGATCCTATCTTCGTGATAGAAGGGGTGACGTAGGAGTTATTCTATTCTCCGAACATCCAGAAACATATCGTGTGTTTTTCATTTCAATTATTCTATCTTTCAGTCAGTTTACTTCCGCAATTGTTTTCAGTTAAACTGATTGTTATCGACTTCCGAGATATCGAGTGTCAGTTTGTAACTAAACTGAACCCTTTATTCGAAAAGAATACATAATCAGTGAGTTTTTATTCAATCCCCCTTCTAAACACTTATCACCTTTGTAACCGATCCTTTCAAGTGGTATCAAAGCCAAGGTCACAGGTTCAATTCTCATTGATTGCAAGGAGTGCAATTATTGGGAGAGAGATTGTTGGGTGTAATAATTGTGTCTGCTTGGTAGAGCAATCGAACCGTGGTGCTTGAGCTGCTGTGCTGTTTAAAAGATTTGAGTTGCACCATTACTACTAGCTATAGATTTTGGTAAAGCGGTACGCACTCGGTCCTACACACTCATTCCTTGTCCAAAAATTACGAATTGTATATCAAATCGAAGGTATTGAAAATTTTTACAATTTGTATTTTGAAAGGTTTTCCAGAAACTCGACCGAAAAATCGCAGTAATTCAAAGGACAGCAAATTACGAGTTTTAGATCTAAAAACATTTCAAAAATCGATCCAACAATTTTTTGCTCAAACTTTGCACATCACACATGGATTTTTACACATTATAAACAACACAGCGCATAATATGACGAGATCAACGCAGGAAAATAGAATATACATGCCTTTTCATATTAAAATTTACCGAACCGACGATACCGAAGCGGGGATGATCCGAGGGTTGATTCGAGACGAACGTGGCACTATTTACTTGAAGAAAAATGGACGAAAATCTGCTGGAAAATTTCAGAGGGAGGGGCGGCTGCTGATAGCTTAAGAACCCTAAGCTTTTCTCTAACAAAAATGAAATGAAGGGCAAGAGGAATGTGTGTGTGTTGATAGCCGAAGTGTGTGTGCATAATTGTGGGTGTGCGTGTGTTTAGATTTAGTTTAGGGAAAATTTGTGCTTAATTAGCTAATAACATGCTATTAAAATAAGAACTAAATTATCAAATTAATTAAAATACTAACCCATATAAATCTTGAATAAAATCTCCTAGCTTAAAATGAAATGCACAAGTGCTAAATCTTTAAAAGTTTGAAATCATAAAAATCACCTAATAAATAAATTAGGCCTTTAAAACGCTATAAACTAAATAAACCATTTCTAACTTAAAATAAAATAACGCATTTTAAAATTGCCAACATCGTCGTCGATATCTAATTTTCGATCCCGCATGGAATAATCGCCTAAAACATGAAACTCAAGAAAATATTTTAACGTGCATCACATAAACAAAAATAATTCAAAATAATGAAATTTTATAAATTATGCATCGCTAAGAAAATCATTTTAAATTAAATAAATGATTTAAAACTTAAATAAATGCATGAGTTTTACGTGTACTGAATTTGGGCTCTACAGTTCCTCCCCCACTTATAAAAATTTCGTCCTCGAAATTAAATCTTACCAACAATTCCGGATAGCGGCTTCTCATATCTACTTCGGTCTCTCAAGTGGCTTCCTCCACTGATTGATTCAACCACTGGACCTTGACCAACTTGGTCACCTTGTTCGGAAGCTTCCGCTCCTGTCTGTCTTGGATTTGGATGGGTCTTTCCTCATATGACAGATCTGAAGCCAACTGCAACGGCTCGTAGCTCAAAACATGCGATGGATTAGCTAGGTGCTTTCTCAGCATTGAGACGTGGAACACATTGTGTACCCCTGCCAGATTCAGCGGGAGGGCAACACGATAAGCGAGTGTCCCAACCCTGTCAAGAATCTCGAACGACCCAATAAATCTCGGGCTCAGTTTGACTCTTTTCCCAAATCTCATAACACCCTTCATAGGTGCTATTTTTACGAAAACGTGATCACCTACGGCAAACTCAAGGTCCCTTCTTCTCTTGTCAGCATAACTCTTTTGACGACACGATGCGGTCTTCATCCTGTCTCGGATCTTGACCACCACATCTCCAGTTTGCTGAACAATCTATGGTCCAAGTTCTGCTCTCTCACCGACTTCATCCCAATGAATCGGCGACCTGCACTTCCTCCCATACAAAGCCTCGAAGGGAGCCATACCTATAGATACTTGGAAACTGTTGTTGTAGGTAAACTCCACTAGAGGTAGCTTGGATTCCAAATTCCTGTGGAAATAGATCACACAAGTTCGCAGCAAGTCTTCTAGGATCTGAATCACTCGCTCAGTTTGGCCATCTGTCTGAGGGTGGAAAGTTGTACTGAAAAGCAACTTCGTCCCCATGGCTGCATGTAAACTTTTCCAAAAGGACTGATGTGAATCTCGGGTACCTGCCGGACACGATAGAAACTGGGATCCCTTGACATCAAACTATCTCCCTGATATAAATCTCCGCATACTGTGTCATGGAGAAAGTCGTCTTCACTAGCAAGAAGTGCGCTAACTTAGTGAGTCAATCCACTACAACCCAAATAGCATTGGATCCTCTAACCGGCCTCGGCAACCCAATATCGAAATCCATGGTGATATTCTCCCACTTACACTCGGGGATAAGGAGTGGCTTAAGCATCCCTGCTTGCCTCTGATGCTCTGCCTTCATCTGCTGACAAGTGAGACATTCAGACACAAATTGCATTTAGACACAAATCGGCGGATGTCTCTCTTGATACCTGGCCACCATACAGAATCTGCAAGTCCTTGTACATCTTGGTACCTCCTGGATGAATGGAATACGGAGATGCATGTGCCTCTGTCAGAATATCCTCTCTGATCGAATCAACATTAGGCACCCACATCCTTCCTCTGTATTTTACAATACCATCAGACACTGTGTAGCGTACACCGCCCTTGGCCTCATCCTTAAGTCTCCATTTCTGTAACTACTCGTATGAAGGTTGTCCTCTACGCATTCGGTCTAGCAAAGAGGACTGGACTGTTAGATTAGACAGCTTGGGAGCTCTGCACTTCTAAGCCAAACCCCTGAATCTCATATTGAAGAGATCTCTGTACTGACAACTGTGCTATGAATGCAACTTTTCTGCTCAAGGCATCTGCCACAACGTTAGCTTTCCCTGGATGGTAGCTAATTTCGCAATTGTATTCTTTTACCTACTCCAACCACCGTCTTTGTCTTATATTCAGTTCTTTCTACGTGAAGAAATACTTGAGACTCTTGTGATCAGTAAATATTTGGCACTTCTCGTCGTACAAGTAATGTCTCCAAATTTTCAACGCAAAGACAACGGTGGCTAATTCTAGGTCATGAGTCGGATAGTTCTTCTCGTGCACCTTCAACTGTCTGGAAACATAAGATATAATCCGACCATGCTGCATCAACACTGCGCCTAACCCGAGCTTAGATTCATTGGTGTATAGCACAAAATTGCCTTGCCCAGATGGCATGGCTAACACTGGTGCTGAAATAAGAGCTTGCTTCAAAGTATCAAAGCTCTTATGAAATCCATCACTCCACACGAACTTGGCATTCTTCTTGGTCAATGAAGTGAGTGGCACTGCTATCGAAGAAACCCCTGAATAAACTTCATGTAGTATCCTGTTAAGCCTAGGAAGCTGCGGATCTCTAATACATTCTTCGGCTAAACCCATTCCTTAACTGCTGCTGCCTTAGCTTGATCTACCTCGATACCACTGCTAGATATTATATGACCCAAAAATGCTACCTTCTCCAACCAGAATTCACACTTACTAAATTTTGCAAACAACTTGGACTCTGCAAGACCTGAAAAACTGTACCCAAATGCTGACAGTGCTCTTCATGGCTCTTTGAGTACATAAGAATGTCGTCAATGAACACTATTGTAAGGCCCGAGATTTTATCCTGTTAATCTGAAATGATTTGGTGATAATTAATGTGAATATAGATGGAAAGCATTATACAGGAAAAGTTGAAAGAAAACACGAAATATGTGCGAGGATAGAACATCTCGAGCATGCGCGACAGTGGCAGAAGACCTCACGCTTATGTGCGAGACGTGTGCGCGCATATGCGCGAGAGGTGTAGAAGCTAAATGTGATGTCCAGAGAACCTCGCGCATATGCGCGGCGATGGTGCGCGCATATGCGCGAGCTGCCGAGCACACACGCGCCGAGACATAAGGTCTCAGCGCATATGCGCCGAGTAGTGTCGCGCATATGCGCGAGACGTGCAGTGCAAAGAACAAGCCACGATTTGCTGAGACATGCTCAGCAAAACGTGGTTTATATATATATATATATATATATATATATATATATACACATCCTTTCCTTCATTTAGTGGTCGGGGACGAAAACAAAACCTCCAGGGAAAGGCTTGGAATTTCTTAGACTTAGAATTTGATTTACGAACGATTCGTCCGTCAAAACTTCAATCCGACTTCAGTACTGAGTTTCTAGCGATGCAGGCTTTAACTAGACGTAAGTTTTACTACGTTTTGTTATGATTTGAAATTATGATACTGCCAGAATCAGATATGGTTGATATATGTTGTTCTTGACATAGTAGACATCGTATAATCGAAACCGGATCGAAGAACAGATACCGTATGAAATTGTTATGAATTTTCAGAGTCGATTTGATTATGATTAGACCGATTTGATATCATAATTGTGTTGTTATCGATTATGAGATGTTGGGATTGATATCTGATTGATACAGTATTGCTGGGTATATTGATATTGTTCATATTTGAATCAGATGAGTTGTTGATTTGTATATACTGATATTTTATTTCCGGTATGGCGAGATTGTATCATTATGCCATTGACAGAATTTGATTGAGTTTGGGTTGTATCCAGTATTGATTGAATGATGTATTGATATTGTGCCTATTCGATATTGTCATTAGCAGATTGAGTATGGACAGAGTTGAATTCGAGACTTCGACTTCGTCAGATCGAGAAGAAAAAGGTATAAATCAATGTTGATTCGGGATTGCACAACTCGAGTTTGATTTGACTTGAGTTTCCCAAAATCACATACTTTGTCTTATTGCATTGATATTTGCAATTGATGAACTTGATATGCCTAGGCTATTGATGTATAGTCTAGTATGTGTTGTGACGAGTCTTGGGCAGGATATGCCTAGTCAGTGGCAGGATATGGCAGGGCGGAGGTGCCTAGTCGTTGGCTGAATCGCCAAGTCTTCGGCTGAGTCGCCAAGACACCGGGCGTTTGGTCATATCGATGTTGCATAGGAGTAGAGCGACTTCTATAGCGAGATTCGATATAGACAAGACCAAAGTCCCTAATAAGAACGTACCGCCACCGGGATCGGGAGAGTAGGTGGGAGATTGTTGCGTTCTTATTCAGATCGGGATCCCTAGATTAGAAATGAGTCGAGTCAGAGTCTCAAAGTCAGAGAGTATGATTTACCGTGTGATATCGATTCATGTTTTCTGATTATGATATATGTACAGAGTTTGATTTACAGTTTGATATCGATTCATGTTTCTGACTGTGATACATGTTATGGATATCTGCTTCATGGTTTTATATCTGTTTATATGAAATGCATGTATACATGGTTTATACTGGGAATATAATTCTCACCGGAGTTATCCGGCTGTTGTCTTGTTTGTATGTGTGCATGACAACAGGTGGGACATGATCAGGGTCAGAAAGTGGATGAGAGAGGACAAGTTAGCGTGGAGATTCGGGCCCAGATGTAGAATAGGTTTCAGCACTGGATAGTTAGTGATTGAATCCTAGTTTGATTTAATGTATTAAGTACAAGACATGTACTTTATATTGACATGTATATTACACTGATTACGTTATGTTTCCGCTTTTGTTTTTATAAAAAAAATTTAGACCTTGTTTATTTATTGATTCATTTATTCCCCAAGAATGATTAAGAAGATGATTAACGTCCTGGTCCCCACAACTACGACGAACTGATCTAGGTAGGGCTAGAATAATCGATTCATGAGGTCTATGAATATATTGCGGGAGCATTTGTCAGTCCAAACAGCATCACTAAAAACTCTTAATTTCCATATCTGGTCCTGAAGGTTGTCTTATGAACATCTGCATCTTTTATGTAATAGCCCTACCTTTTATCATGTTAATCCTTAAGGTTTATTATTGTTATGATCATGTTTAATGCTTTACTGGTTGAGATTATGTTGAACGGTTACTGGTTATGGATATGTTTATCGGAATGGTTATTATATGGTTATTGTTTTGGCATTATGTTCTAGTTGATGATGATTATGGAAATGAATGGGTAGAATATAAAGTTTTTCTTGAGCCAAAAATAAAATGAAAGTGCAGAAACGGTATGACAAATGTGGCAGTAGTTGTGGTTTTTAGTATAATGTTTTATATATTGATCCAATTGATGTGAGGCCACTTCCATTAGAAAGATAAGATATAAGGCTATAACATTCATGTTTTCAGTTTTGTCAAATCATTAGGGAAGATGAGCCAAAAGTGGCCCGAAGTGTGTCGTGTGTATCGTTGTTCCTGAACTGACACATGTTGGGAGAATGCGCATAACATTTTACTTAGACATTCAAATGACATGAGGCCAATTGGAGATGCAAGAAAAGACATAGGGCTACAACTTTCATGTTTACCAATTTGGCTAATTCGGAAAAAAAATTCCGTTTTGGCCCCTGACAGTGGGTACACGGACTCCTACACTGGGTCCGGGTCTTGCCATGAAAAATGAGTGATTTCCAGCTTGTACACGGACCCATACACGGATGGGGGCACGGGGTCCGTGTCTATGGCATTGAAAACATGTTTTTGTAGTAAATGGAAGTTTACTAACTCAAGTCTAGACCCTTCGACACACTACTCATTTCTCTCCTTTCCTTTGAACGTTCCCAACCCTTTTCTCTCAAAGTTTTCTTTCTTACATTTCTCTACTCCAAGTGCAAGGATTTTAGTTGATTTCTTAGTGGTTTCTACCTAATTCTCCATGCTTCAAGGTAAGAATTTTATTGTTGGATTTGGAAGGGTTAGAGATATTGAGGTTTATATTGAAGGGCTAAGTTGAATTGATTGATTCATTGGATTAATGGTGATGATTTATGGTTATTATTGTGCTTATTGTTGTAGGAATCATTCGAGATCAACCATAGTGCTTGTGGGTTGTAAGTGAAAGCTTTTCCTTTGTGTTCACATGATTTATATATGTATCAAGCCATGTTATTGTCAATTAGCTCCTTCCATTGGCATATAATTGATATGTATATTGTTATATACATATCATTGTTCAAAGATTACCATTGAATTCATTGACAAAGGAGCTATTAATTCATTGTTACTACTAAATGTTTGTCAAAATGCCTCAATGAGATTTCATATGATTAAAGCCAAGGAATGATAGTAATTCATGCATGTCATTGGCCAATCACATGATTATGAAGTATCTCTCACAATTTGATATTTATATCAAAGAGATACTTGCCACAGGTCACAGAACTGTAATTTACTTCCTTCAATTCATGATATGATACCCTTTACATTGATTTGAGATTTATGATTCATTCTTTATCGCCATTGTCATAGCCATGTTCTAAGCCAATGTATATGTAATTGCTATGTACAACTTCTTATTTACTGAGTTTTATTCTCATTCCAGTTAATGTCATGTGATGCAGGTGATAAAAAGGACTGAAATGGATTGTTCGAGGCGGGAGAATTAATATAAGAGGCCAAGGGAAAGACTTTTTGGTTTTGTCAGTTTGAATTATGGTGGAGTGAACATATGTAAAGTTTTAAAATGTCATGTAGTTTGTATGAATGAATGAAAGGAAAGGTTTGTGTTGGCTTTTGATTATGTTATGGATAATACATTGTGAATGATCATGTACCTTAACCTTGGAAATGGTTTTGATGTAAATAGTATATGTTTCTTGTCCTTTGAAATGAAAGGCTTCCGCGTATGTTATTTACTTAATTTAAATGTCATGGGAGTGGGGTGTTTCAATTGGTATCAGAGCGAAGGTTATTGGACCATATATGATTCTTCTACCTAGGACAATCTGGTATGTTTTCGATCCTGCATCTATTGATTTTAACATTGAGCGTTGATCCTATTCCATTTTTATTGATGTATTTTATTCCTATCTATGTTAAAGTGAGCTTATGTATAGGAAATGTCTCCTAAATGAAAGGTTACTAAAGGGGATAATAGGACCCCTACCACTAATAGGACTACCAACGTTGTGGATGAATTCAGTAAATTAATACAAGAACAGGAGAAAGTTCATTGTGAACAAATTCAACAGTTGTTGAGCCTGCATACCTCAACCCAGGGTCATGGTCAAGGAAGAGGATAGAGTATAGTGGAAAGCACCAAAGGTAGTTCTTACTGAAGTATTCAGGCGAATGAACCCTCCCGAATTTATTGGTGGTGCCGATCCACTCGGAGCTCTTGAATGGGTTAAATCATTGGAGGATATATTCGATTATCTGAAGTTCACTGATCGAGATAGAGTGAGTTGTACTGTGTTTATGCTAGTGAAAGTTGCTCGCATCGGGTGAGAAGCTACAGAAGTGACTGTCAATGTTTGCGAGTTAAAATAGGATGAGTTCAAAGAGTTATTTTATGCCAAGTACTTTTCAAGAGAAGTTAAAGCAAAGAAAGTTAAAGAATTTCTTGCATTGAGCCAAGATTCCTTCTCTGTTACTAGATATAAATTGAAATTTGAAGAAGGATGTATGTTTGTTCCATTTATTGCTGAAAATGATAAAGACAAAGGAGAACACTTCCTTCGTGTGTTGAAACCGGAAATTCGAAGGGATGTGCATATGGCAAAAGTGATCACCTATCAAGATATTGTTGAAAGAGCCTTACTTGCTGAGCACGATGAACAAGAGATTGAAAAGGAACGACAAGTTAAGAAGGCAAGCTTTTCAAGCTAGAGGACAAGGAACAATTACTAGTACTCGAAGTGGTTACAAAGGAAAAGGCAAGATGGAGCAACGCAATAAACCTTCTTTGCCTTCTTCAGATACGGAGCGACCATTATATCCTAAGTGTGGCAAGCCACACAAAGGTGAGTGTTTAGTTGGGAGTGGCCGATGTTATCGATGCAATGAAATGGGACATACAGCACAAAAGTGTCCTCTCTCCTCTGATAAAGGAAAGGTTCAGGGCAGGATATTCATAATGACAAAAGAGGGTGCCAATCCTAAATCTTCAGTCATACCAAGTAATATTCTAATATCTGGCAAGGAAGCACTTACATTGATTGTTATTGGTGCAACGTATTCCTTTATGTCTAAAGTATTTATGCACTCCTTATCTCGCGAGCCTACTATCATGCCTTTAGAATTCAATTCTGGTGATGAGATTTGTCCTACAAGTATTCTTAAGGCATGTCCGGTACAGATAGGTTCGAGATTTTTGTATGCTGGTTTTATTGTAACTCGTTAGTTGCTTTCGATGTTATTTTAGGTATGGATTGGTTATACGCTTATCGTGCCGTGATTGACTGTGTGGAAAAGACCGTGAGGTTTTTAACTGATGATAATGAGGGTGATGAATTTGTTGGGCTAGGTTCCTCACTAAGTATTCCCCTTATTTCTTGTCTCCAAGCTACGAAATTATTGAAAAAGGGTTGTACTGGTTTTCTGGCCTTAGTATCATATGTGAATAAGGACAGTAATGTGCAAATTCAGAATATTGAAGTGGTTCAGGAATATCCTGATGTATTTGCTGATGATGTGCCTGGCTTACCTCCTGATCGAGAGGTAGAGTTTGTTATTGAATAAAATCCAGGTACAGTCCCAATTTCTAAAGCTCCGTACAGAATGGATCCAACTGAGATGAAAGAATTGAAAAATCAATTGCAGGAGCTATTAGATAAAAGTTTTATACGTCCTAGTTCCTCGCCATGGGGAGCTCCAGTTTTGTTCGTGAAAAAGAAGGATGGATCATTGAGGTTATGCATTGATTATCGAGAACTCAATAAGATAACTATTAAAAATAAATACCCTTTGCCTCGTATAGATGATCTGTTTGATCAATTGCAAGGAGCCATTTTGTTTTCAAAAATATCTTCGATACAGATATCATCAACTGAAGGTAAAAACGGAGGACATACCAAAGAATGCTTTTAGAACGAGGTATGGCCATTATGAATTTTTGGTGATGTCGTTTGGATTAACTAATGCTCCGTCAGTGTTTACGGATTTGATGAATCGTGTCTTTAAGTCATATTTGGATACTTTTGTGATTGTGTTTATTGACGACATTTTGATATATTCTAAGACACGAGAACTTCATAGTGAGCATTTGAGGATCGTATTACAGACATGAGGGAGAAGCAATTATATGCGAAGTTTAAAGAAATGTGAGTTTTGGTTAGAGCGAGTGGCGTTTTTGTGCCATATTGTGTCAAAAAAAAGAATAGCAGTCGATCCATCCAAGATTGAATCTATTAGACAATGTTCCATTCCAAAGACATTTTCAGAGGTATAGAGTTTTCTTGGTTTGGCAAGGTACTACAGACGATTCATAGCAGACTTCTCGAAAATAGCATTGCCATTGACAAGCTTGACACGAAAGGCTATCAAATTTGAATGGACCATAGAATGCCAACAAGCTTTCCAAACTTTGAAAGATAAGTTAACTTCTGCCCTTGTATTAGTACTTCCCTGTGGTACTGACGATTTTGTTGTGTATACAGATGCTTCAAAGCAGGGGTTAGGTGCTGTGTAGATGCAACGTGGGAAAGTGATCGCTTATGGTTCTCGTCAGCTAAAAGAATACGAGAAGAATTATCCCACGCATGATTTGGAGTTGGCGGCTCTGGTATTCACCTTAAAGATTTGGCGACACTATTTATATGGTGAGAAATGTGAAATTTTTACAGACCATAAAAGTTTGAGTTATTTGTTTTCGCAGAAGGAATTGAATATGAGGCAGTGGAGGTGGTTGGAGCTGGTAAAAGACTATGATTGCACCATTAGCTATCATCCTGGGAAAGCTAATGTCGTTGTAGATTCTTTAAGCCGTAAATCCAGTTATTAATTGGGTTCCATGATTCAGAAACCGTTGTTACTCAATTTGCAAAGGAACGAAATAACTCCGGTATCTCCAGGTGCAGTAGATCAGTTATCTGCACTAGTTCTTTGCTCTACTTTGATTGATCTAATGTTAGAGGAGCAACAATTGGATATTCAGTTATTAGCGTTGAAGAATATAAATGATTTAACAGGAGTTTCTGAATTTGGTTTGAATCGTGATGGTTTATTGACCTTTCGAGGTAGAATTTGTGTTCCTAGGGGTGATGACATTCGGAAAGATATAATTATTGAAGCTCATACAACGCCATATTCAGTTTATCCTGGAAGTACCAAAATGTATCAAGATCTTCAACGTCTTTATTGGTGGCCAGGTATGAAGAAAGATATCTTGTTATTTATTTCTGAATATCTAACTTGTCAGCATGTTAAGATTGAACATCAAAGACCTGCTGGAACTTTGAAGTCTCTCCCAATACCTCAGTGGAAATGAGAGCATATCACCATGGACTTCGTAACAGGACTTCCAAGAACACCAATGGGTTACAACTCCATCTGGGTAATTGTTGATAGGTTAACCAATTCGGCTCATTTTCTTGCAGTCAAAACAACGTTTACAATGAACCAGTATGCTCAAGTCTATGTAGCTGAGATTGTACAAATTCATGGAATCCCTGTGTCAATTGTATATGATCGTGACGAGGTTTACTTCTGAATTCTGGAAGAGTTTGCACAGAGCCTTGGGCACCAAGTTGGCCTTTAGCACAGCATATCATCCTCAGAGTGACGGGCAATCCGAAAGGGTAATTCAAATTCTGGAAGATATGTTACGAGCTTGTACAATTTATTTCCCAGGAAGTTGGGATTCCAAATTGCCTCTTGTCGAATTTACGTATAATGCTATAACATTCATGTTTCGAGTTTTGTTCAAATCATTAGGGAAGACGAGCAAAAAGTGGCCCGAAGTGTGTCGTGTGTATCGTTGTTACTGCACTGACAAATGTTGGGAGATTGAGCATAACGTTTTACTCAGACCTTCAAATGACATGAGGCCAATTGGAGCTGCAAGAGAAGACATAGAGCTACAACTTTCATGTTTAACAATTTGGTTAATTCGGAAAAAAAAATTCAGTTTTGGCCCCTGAAAATGGGTACACGGACCCCTACACGGGGTCCGGGTCTTGCCATGAAAAATGAGTGATTTCCAGCGTGTACACGGACCCATACACGGATGGGGCACGGGGTCCGTGTCTATGGCATAGAAAACACGTTTTTGGAGTAAATGGAAGCTTATTAACTCAAGTCTAGACCCTTCGACACACTACTCATTTCTCTCATTTCCTTTAAACGTTCCCAACCCTTTTCTCTCAAAGTTTTCTTTCTTACATTTCTCTACTCCAAGTGCAAGTATTTTGGTTGATTTCTTAGTGGCTTCTACCTAATTCTCCAAGCTTCAGGGTAAGAATTTTATTGTTGGAGTTGGAAGGGTTAGAGATATTGAGGTTTATATTGAAGGGCTAAGTTGAATTGATTGATTCATTGGATTAATGGTGATGATTTATGGTTATTATTGTGCTTATTGTTGTAGGAATCATTCAAGATCATCATAGCAACCATAGTGTTTGTGGGTTGTAAGTGAAAGCTTTTCCTTTGTGTTCACATGATTTATATATGTATCAAGCCATGTTATTGTCAATTAGCTCTTTCCATTGGCATATAATTGATATGTATATTGTTATATACATATCATTGTTCAAAGATTACCATTGAATTCATTGACAAAGGAGCTATTATTTCATTGTTCCTACTAAATGTTTGTCAAAATGCCTCAATGAGATTTCCTATGATTAAAGCCAAGGAATGATAGTAATTCATGCATGTCATTGGCCAATCACATGATTATGAAGTATCTCTCACAGTTTTGATATTTACATCAAAGAGATACTTGCCCCAGGTCACAGAACTGTCATTTCCTTCCTTCAATTCATGATATGATACCCTTTACATTGATTTGAGATTTATCATTCATTCTTTATCGCCATTGTTATAGCCATGTTCTAATCCAATGTATATGTAATTGCTATGTACAGCTTACTTACTGAGTTTTATTCTCATTCCAGTTAATGTCATGTGATACAGGTGATAAAAAGGACTGAAATGGATTGTTCGAGGCGGGAGAAGTCATATAAGAGGCCAAGGGAAAAACTTTTTGGTTTTGTCATTTTGAATTTTGGTGGAGTGAACATATGTAAAGTTTTAAACTGTCATGTAGTTTGGATGAATGAATGAAAGGAAAGGTTTGTGTTGGCTTTTGATTATGTTATGGATAATACATTGTGAATGATCATGTACCTTAACCTTGGAAATGGTATTGATGTAAATAGTATATGTTTCTTGTCCTTTGAAATGAAAGGCTTCTGCGTATGTTATTTACTTAATTTAAATGTCATGGGAGTGGGGTGTTTCAATAAAACCTTCAGCTGGTGATACCCTGATCGAAGGTAGATCTTAGAGAACACTGTAGCTCTCTGCAACTGATCGAACAAGTCCTCGATCCTTGGTAATGGGTATTTATTCTTGACCGTTACTTTGTTCAGTTCTCGGTAATCGATACACAGCCTCATGCTCCCATATTTCTTCTTTACGAATAGTACTTGTGCACCCCATGGTGAGAAACTAGGCCGGATGAATTCCTTGTCAAGAAGCTCCTGAATCTGTTTCTTGAGCTCTAACATCTCAGCTGGAGCTAAACGGTACAGTGCCTTCGAGATTGGCACAGTGCCTGACATAAGGTCAATGGAAAACTCCACCTCTCTCTCTGGTGGAAGGCCTGTGACGTCATCTGGAAAGATGTCAGGAAAATCTCTGACTACTGGCACATTAATTAATGACGGAGTGGGTACGTCAGGTGTAAAAATAATGTTAGTCAAGAAAGCCTGACAACCATTGTGCATAAGTCTCCGTGCCTGAATGCGAGAGATCATGCGAGGGAAACTCCTCCATCTAGCTGGCTCAAAGAGAAACTGCTCTATTCCCAAAGGTCTTACTAACACTGACCTTTTCTGGAAATCAATAAGAACTATGTTTTTTGTCACCCAGTCCATTCCCAAAATAATATCAAATTCTGGCATCGGCAACCCGATCATATCGGCATATACTAGGTGGACCTGCAATTCCAGATCGATGTCTCTGACTACACTAGTAGCTGATAATTCTTCCCCTGATGGGACTGTCACTGAATAGCTTGCGTCGAGTCCAATAGACTTGATGTCCAGATGATTAGCGAACGTCTTCGAGATAAAAGAGTGGGTGGCCTCTGAGTCTATCAAGGCCTTCGTGGCGACTCTTTTTATGATAATATTTCCTAAGACATGTTAGCACCACACAAAACTTATATCCCAAAACTCTAACCTTAATCTCATGCATAATAGAAAATTTCTACACAAATTCACCAAACTTACTAACTAGCACACTAATGATCCCAAATCAAATTCAAAAAACAGCCTGGCAAAATAATACGGTGCTTAATTAAATAAGTTTACCGGTCAATAATGTCGTTTCTGGGTTCACTTCCTGAGCATGCATGGCGAACACTCTTCCCTGGGTCGGCTGCCTCTACTGTGGGCACTCTTTTAACATGTGATCGCTGGCTCCACATTTAAAGAACTTGCCCGATCCATATAAACATTGTCCCGGATGCTAGCGGTTGCACTTTGGGCACAGGCGGAGCCTTCTGCTGTGGAACAGGACCCTTGCCTTTCGGCGGTCCCTGAAATAGCTTCTTCCCCTGCTGACCCTGGAAGGGCCTCTTAAACTGGGGTCGCTGCTGTTGCTGCTGTTGCGGTACCTGAGAGGGACTCTTGCCCTGTCTATCAACCTCGATGTCCCTCTGGTCTTGCTCTGCCGCCAAAGCTCTAGACACGGCAACTGTGTAAGTAGTAGGACCAGCAACTCTGACATCACGGCGCAAGATCGGCCGCAACCTATCAATTAAATGCCTCAGCTTCTCCCGGGCATCATTAGCAATTAGGGGCACAACGTAACATCCCCTTTCGAACTTCCTCACAAACTCTGCAACGTTGTTGTCCCCCTAACGCAACGCCATGAACTCCTTATTCAGGTGGGAGCGCACTTCCTCAGTGAAGTACTTAAAGTAGAAAACTTCTTTAAAGCCATTCACAGTCAACGTCTGCAAATTAATTGATACTGACAAACTCTCCCACCATTGTCTGGCGTCCCCTGTCAGAAGGAACGTGGTACACCTGACCCGGTCTGCATATGTCAGCTCCATAAAATCAAAAATTACCTCAATGTACTTAATCCACCCCTCAGCTGGTCAGTGGTCTCCGAAAAATTGGGTTCATCCTCCTGAACCTCTCATACACTGCCTCAGTTCTAGGCCTCACCCCCGTGTCCACTGCAACCTGATTCCCCGCAAACTGTGCGAAGAACTGAGTCATACCTGCAAACATCTGTGCTTGCATATCTGGCGGTGGAGGAGGAGGAGCGTCTCTCCTCTCCTCTTGAGCCTCTTTGTCCTCATTCCTTGCTTCACGTTTAACCATACGTCTAGGAGGCATCCGGTTCCAAAATGTCTCCAAAGTGGACTAATAAATATGAAGGAATTCCTCCATCACAAGGTAAATTTCATAAAAAACTGACGTTGATTGAATATCAGTCGAACAATCGGTACACAATTTCGAAAAGATGATATAAAAGAAGGATTCCATTTTTTGTTGGCAATGAAGTTCCAGCAAACATTATGTTTTTATGGAGAAAAATATATGTGGTGATCTCAAATTAATGACCAAAGTTTTTACTATTGTCATGATGGACTTTATGGCAGAAATAAGATAATGGTGAAAATCTTCGAAGGAAAAGAATAAGTCACCAAAAAATGATAAACCTAAAGAGACTGGAACTAAGTTGTGTGATGAACAAAGCCAGGGGTCGGGGAGTTCTAAAGCCGTGAAAACCGCCGTTTGGAGGAATCACCAATTTTGTGGTCTTTTAGGGAAAGAAAATATACTCCTCCGAACAGGAGGGAATCTGAATTGGGACTGAGACACAAAAACTACAATAATGTAAAAAAGTGTTGGCAATATGTTTGATGTGACTTCTCATTACATGCATCCAAAGTTTTATGGTAATGAAGGAGTCCGTGAAAATTCAGTGCCAAATTGAGGGAATAACACTCAGGGGCAATCTATTCCCCACACCCATTACAACAGGCTCTATTCTTGGACTTTGAGACTGTATGTAATGTTATTCAAGAGTTGTATGGCTCCAGGATGATTCCAATCAAACGGCCAGAGTTTCACAACCCATACTCTGATGTTGTTGATTGTGATAATCCGTATCCACGAGGATACTACATTCCAAATTTAACTTTATAATCGGGGGAAGATGGCCTGTCTAGCATAAATCATGTAGCAAGATTTACGATACAATGAGGTGGATTAGCAAATTTGGATAATTTTTCTAACTAGAAGCTACGGTTATTCCCTAATTCATTGACTAACACAGATTTCACTTGGGATGCAACACTGCCTTGAAATTCTATATGACTTGGCATGACATGGAAAGGAAGTTCCATACACAATTTTTCAGAACATGTATCTGAGATTAGTATTGCATAATTATCAAGGATGGTCCGAAAACTAGGAGAACCTGCTAATGATTTCATATGTAAATTCAAGAGAGTGAGAAGCAGGTGCGGATTGTTCTTTCTAAATCAGAATATGTGAAGATGGCTCAGCGATGACTTGATTTGAGCTTAGAAAGAAATTGCAAGGGATGGAATTCTGCGATTTTTATGATATTGCTACAAAAGTATCAGAGTATGAAGAATTATTGCGCGAATAAATTTTTTTTAAAAAAATCCACTCTAGACTCTTACTTCCAAGAATTTGAGGAAATCGACTTGGCAAAAGTGGCAAATTCTGGATCACGCACAGTTCCGTTATTAAAGTGCAAGAATGAAGAATTTTCAAGGAAGAACACTTCTCCAGTTCAAACGCCATATAACTTTTATGCGTCAAAGACAAATATTTTTTTAATCACTTGGTAAAGGAAAAGTTTATAACTTATAGCCCAGATCATAAGTTACCAACCAAAGAGGAGATGAAGGCAAGTGACTGATGTAAGTGTCATAATTCTTTCAGCCATAAAGCTTGTTGGGATTTTAAATATTTCATACAAGAAAGAATCAATAAGGGAATCCTGAAATTTACCTAGAAAAAAGAAGGAATGGTTGTGGACAAAGACCATTCCCCCCCCCCCCCCCCCCGGTGGTCAACGTGAATATGAATAATACTGATTTGTGGTTTCTAATCAATGAGAGAATGAAGAGTGTAGTTGAAAACAGATCTGTCAGGCAGATATATATATAAGGAAATGCTGGATAACTAGTAAGATGATATTTGAGGCTAAGAACAAAAGAACTGTAACTTTTAAAAAAAAATCATCATTATAATAGGGGAATGTATCTTAAAAAAGAGCAATGTGAGGTATGATGGGGGATCCATGGCCAAAAGGTCGGTGAACCAATACCTCGAAAGAAGCTCGTCTACTAAGGCCGTGAGTGATGAAAGAAGAGATGACCAATAGTCATTCCAAAGATACTTCAGAGTTCACCACTCCTAGGATACTCACCAAATATATGAAATTAAGCCTCGTTTTGTTGTTTCTCTCATGGAAACTACCAATTGGAAATGGAGGCGTGTTAAATATCCAAAGTTTCCAAAACCTCTTTCTCGAACCCAAAAATGATGATTGTTAAGGGAAAAGGCTGTGGAGCACATGTTGAATGTGGAAGAGTCATTGAAAAGAAGTAGATTGGGAGTAGGGCTACTAAGGATAATGATGAAGAATGTGATGACTTGTTATCAGAGGAAGACAATATTGTAGTCAAGAAAGCTACCTTCAAGGTGAGATAGAATCTTGTTTCATTTGAGTGTGTCACGGGCTCGTTGATTTTACCGGATGAGTTCAAACGCAAAAAGATGTTTGAATACGATGTCTCCATGGCAATAATATTATTATAAAATCCCTTCAAAATGGTATTATTATAAAATCCCTTCCAAATGGGATTTTGAAGGATTGTGTGGTGTTCTTGTTGATGAAGAGAAAATAGTGGTTATGAAGAAAGCTAGCAATGAGATGACTAAACATATCAAAACACTTTATATCACAACACTTGTTAATGGAAATCCGATGTCTAAATTATTGATAGATAATGAATTTGTTGTCAATATTCTAACCATAAAAAATTCTTCGAAAATTGGGGAAGAGTGTGGAAGACTTGATTTTCACGGAAGTCTCTGTGACTACTTTTACTGGAGAATCTACAAAAACTTTGAGAGTTTTACCAGCAAATTTCATTATAGGGTCTCGATCCTCTCAATAAGCTTTCTTCGTGGTCAATTTCAGTGCTAGCTTCCATGCTTTGTTAAGGAGAGATTTTATTTATACCAATCTTTTTTGTGTCGTCATCCATGCACTAGTTACTGTTAATGTGGAAAGGGGATGATGTAGAGGTGGTACAGGCCGATTCGCAGTCGTATCAATCTAATTTCGATGTTGTAGAAGCTAGATATTATGATCAAGGTTTTGTCCTATTAATTTTCATAACTACAAGGCGAATGGACGACTAGGGACAACGTACATGGATACTCAGAAAGTTAAAGAAGCATTTGAGAAGGTTCTCAAACCCACTACCATGGTCTCTCCTAGACCTAGTGCCGTCAAAATAGGTCAGACATGTCGGGTCAACCCGCCCTTTCACGGAAAATATGCGGGGCGGGTTTCCATTTTGGCAGCCCATTTGGAGACGGGCCTAGGCGAGTTGGCTCCTTTGGGCCGCGGGTTTGGGCGGGGAGCAGCGGGGCGACCCGCCAATTTTTTTTCTTTTTTTTTTGTGAAAAATATATTTGATTTAGTGTTGAATGTTTGATTAAATCAAATTTATTCATAGATTTATCAATTGTTTTTATATATAATAATGTAAGCGCATTTTAATATCTTATATATTATTTTTTATAGTTAAATTTCTACTTATGTTATTCATATTATTTGGGTATGTGATTTTTTATACAAAATATAATAGTTGACATCAAATTTGTATATTATATGTTTGATTGTGATATTTATTATTGTGTAACACTACTATTTTTTTCCTCAATCTCAAGTATTAGTGTTTTTTCTATTTATTATTTTTTTAAATATTTTGGCAGGTTAGCCCACAACCCGGGACGGATTGGGTTGAACTTTAGGTGGCCCGTTTGGAGGCAAGTGTAAACAGGCCAACCCAAATGGATCGCAACCCATAGCGGGGCGAGGCAAGCAGGTCAGGGTGCCTATCTTGACAGCTCTACCTAAATCCATGATTCGACCTATTATTGAGGAGGTCGATGATTAAGTTCATTAAACAAACCATCTAAATAATTTTTATTGGCCTAAAATAAGTTGTGGGTGGAAATAACCTTGAGGCAATAAATGTTTCAAGCATTTGAAGTTATTCTTAAAGCAACTTTTGCAAATGTTTTGGTGTATTAGATGTAAATATGCACATAAGCAAATGAAAAACACGAAGAAAGTGCATGATGAAATATCAACAAATGTCGAAAGAGTGTGCAAGCAACATGAATGGGAATACAAGGAAAACTTCGAATGTTTATTCCTACACTTCCAGATTATTGACAAGCAATGGAGACTGTGGCTGAATCAGAAGACTTTAGTATCTCTGATGTTGTCGGTGTCTAAGATGTAAGTTCAGAGAGGGAAGAGCTTGAGAATCATAGAAGAGAAGAGAAAGCACGATTGCAAGTTGAAGCTAAGCATGTAGAATTGTCTTGAAGAAAATCTGAAGCAGAAGCCGCTGCATAGGCTAGAAAGAAAATAGAACTTAAGAGGGAAGTTGCACATCAGGCTGTGCATAAGATGAAGCTGATTGTTGAAATCAATGAGAATAGTCGGTTCATGTAAGATCTCAAGTCAAGCCGAAACTCAGCAATTTAAATATGACGAACCACATGAACAAATGTTGCGCAACATATCTTCAAGTTTCAAAGCTATTGAATAAAAAAACCGAGGTAAGTCATAAAGTTGGACACATAAGCTTCAGTCACACAAAATCTCAAACACCTTGAGTGTGGGGACTCGGGCTCTAAATCAATTATCTTTGGGATTAACTGGATCTTTCCTAGAAAATGGGTCATAAAAAAATTTTCTTTTAAACATTATAAACTATTGTATATAACCATACACATGTGATAACTCTATTTATTCCAATAAAAGTAAGTACATGTCTTGTTCCATTTCATTTATACAAACTAGTGTTATTAACAAATTACATATCACATGTAGAACATCTAGTTGTCTTCTACGCCCGAAATCACCACGCAATCCAATCTCAGTCACGCTCTCCTTGACCCTGATCATGTCCCACCCGTTGTCATGCACACATACAGACATAACAACAGCCGGATACTCCAGTGAGAACAAATCCCAGTATAAAACATGTATGCATGCATGTCATGCAATTAAATACAAAATCATAACACATGAATCAGTATTTATGACACATTAGTGAATACAGATAAAACTCTTCGACTCTTATTCTTTGACTCAACTCATATCTAAATCTATGGATCCCGGTGTGAATAAGACGTAACAATCTCCCACCTACTCTCCCAATCGGGGTGGCGGTACGTCTTATTCCCGGAATTCGGCCCTCCCTGTATCGAATATCTACAAAAGAAGTCGATCTTCCCCTATGTACATCGATATCACCGAACATCCGGTATCTTGACATATCTTCCAACGACTCACCTATCTCATGTGCATTGCTATAACTCTATAAACAAGGCATAACCATATCAAATTCTAAACAATCTAGTATGTGATTTTAGGAAACTCAAATAGGATCTAATTCGAGTTGTGTCTTCCTGAATCAACATTGAATAATACCTATCGGTGTTCAGTCTTTGTTGATGTCAAAGTCTTGACATCGAAGCTTGTCGATATCAATCTGAAATGGTAATGTCGAATAGCACAATATCAATCAATAACTCAACCAATACATGTACGTATCAATATTCATTCCCGGTACATTTCAACGGCATAACGGCGTAATCTCCCGATACCGGTCAACTCAAACATCAATAATCAATAACAATAAGTCATAATTCTCATCATAACACAATCTACCATGCTGAAATCTGCATAATTTCATACACATATATGCTGGAAAATCGTAATAATTGCATACGGTATCATTACTTCGATCCGATTTCGAATATACTATCGCCAACATCACAATAACAAATAATAGCAATCAAAATATGATTTCCCCAATCATCTCAACTTTAAAACATGCTGAAATGTAATAATACTTATATCCTTTCGAAGCTAGTAACAAGAGAAGCACAAATATAGACTCGGATTCAAATTCGGTTGGCCGGATCTTGCACCAGCTAAATTCTAAGATAGAAGGAATTTTGAACCTTTCATGGAAGTTCTCTCGGTGGTTTCTTTGTTGCTGTAAGGCTGAAATGAAGGATTACACATTAAGTATGCATGGCAATGACAAGTGTCTTATTCTTTGATCTGCACGTCTCGCGCTCGGCTATAATCATATCAATTCGAAATCAATAATTCCAGATTAATAGAGTCAAAATCTCGGGCATTACATTTCTTCCCCCTAAGATCTGATTTCGTCCCCGAAATCACAGGCAATCAAATTATATTAGAAAGTAATGTATAATCGAAACTGAATAGAAAACTCACATCAGTGAAATAACTCTGGAAATCTTTGTCTCATGTCTGACTCTGTCTCCCAAGTAGCTTCTTCGACCCCGTGACGACTCCACTGAAATTTCACAAGCGGAATTGTGTTCGCTCTGAGCTGCTTTTCTCTTCGATCCAGAATCCGAATCGGCTTCTCAAAATAACTCAAAGTCTCATCGAGTTCAGTTTCGTCGTGCTGAAGAATATGAGAAGTATCTGGCAGATTATATTTCCCTAGCATCGATACATGAAAAACGTCATGTATCTCAGATAGCGAAGGAGGAAGAGAAAGTCGATATGCATGATCACCAATATTCTCAAGAATTTCGTACGGACCGATGTATCTAGGAGACAATTTTCCACGTTTGCCAAATCTGACAATGCCTCTGAAAGGAGAAATCTTCAAAAATACTCTGTCTCCTTGTTCAAACACTAACGGTCGACGACGTACATTCGCGTACTTGGCTTGTCTATCTTGCGCTGTCTTCATTCTTTTCTGGATTAGTTTCACTTTCTCAGTCATTTCTCGGATCATATCAGGCCCAAGTTCTGGTATTTCAGATATATCATCCCAATATAGAGGACATCTGCACTTTTTGCCATATAATGCTTCAAATGGTACCATCTCGATGCTTGTTTGATAGATGTTGTTGTATGAGAATTCACAAAGTGATAGTGAATCTTGCCAACTAGTGCCAAAATCTAGCACTACAGCTCTCAGCATATCCTCCAATGCCTGGATAGTCCGCTCTGACTTTCCATCGGTCTCAGGATGATATGCAGTACTCAGGTGCAATGTCGTACCTAAAGCCTATTGTAAACTGTGCCAGAAATGTGAAGTGAATCGGGGATCACGATCTGATATGATAGATTTCGGCACACCATGCAATCTAACCACCTATCTGACATATATCTCTGCCATATGATCATGTCGGTACGTCATTTTGTACGGAATAAAGCATGCTGATTTGGTCAATCTGTCAATCACGACCCAAATCGCATCACAGCCCCGGGATGATCGTGGTAACTTCCTAACAAAATCCATGGAAATGTGATCCCATTTCCATTCGGGAATAGATAAACTCTGAAGTAAACTTCCGTGTTTCTTCCTCTCGGCATTCACCTGTTGGCAATTCAAACACTTAAATACAAACTCTGTAAAGTCTGTTTTCATCTTTTTCCACAAAAACTGTGTCTTTAGATCATTGTACATCTTCCTGCCACCAGGATGAATACTGAACCGACTACAGTGCGCTTCTAACAATATCTGTTGTTTCAAATCTGAAACATCTGGTAGTACAAGACGGTTATTCACATATAAAACATGATCATGTACCTGATACTCTGACTGATGTCCTGATCTGATCATCTCAATTGACTTCTGAACATTCAGATCAATTTTCTGTGCTTCTTTAATGCGAACAATCAATTCTGGTTCTATTTGAATCGTATCAAGTCGCAATGGTCTACTATCTGTATCAAATGATAATCCAGACAAACAGCAATATTCAATCAAATTCGAAACACCTATCGTCGATAAGGATAGAGCACATACCTTTCGACTCAAGGCATCTGCTGCTGCATTAGACTTCCTTGGATAGTACTTGATTTCACAATCGAAATCCTTCAATAAATCGAGCCATCTACGTTGTCTCATATTCAACTCGGACTGTGAAAACAGGTATTTCAAGCTCTTGTGATCAGAATAGATTTCAAACTTCTCGTCGTAGAGGTAATGTCGCCATATTTCAGTGCAAATACAATGGCTGCCAATTCAAGATCATGAATAGGGTAACGAGTCTCGTGTGGCTTCAGCAGTCTCGAGGCATATGCAATTACATGTCCTCGCTGCATCAGAACACATCCTAGCCCCCTGTGAGATGCATCACAATATACAATGAAATCACTTGTACCTGAAGGGATAGTAAGCACTGGAGCACTGGTTAACCTTTTCTTCAACTCTAGGAAGATAGATTCACATGCCTCTGACCACACAAACGGAGCGTTCTTCTGAGTTAGCTGTGTAATCGGCTTTGCAATACTGGAAAAATCTCTGATAAATCACCGGTAATAGCCTGCTAGACCCATGAAACTGCGTATCTCTGGCACTGATGTCTGTTTAGGCCAACTGATTACAACCTCGCCTTTGCTAGGGTCAACAGAAATACCTTCTCCCGATACAATATGCCCAGAAACACAACTTGCTTAAGCCAGAAATCACACTTCGATAGTTTGGCATACAATTTTTCTGCTCTCAAAGTTCTCAACACAGTCCTCAAATGGTTAGCATGATCAGCCATATTCTTTGAATATATCAAAATATCATCGATGAATATAATCACAAAATCCTCAAGGTACTTCTGAAAGACACGGTTCATCAGACCCATAAACACAGCTGGAGCATTCGTGAAACCAAATGGCATGACAATAAATTGATAATGTCCATACCTGTTTCTAAACGATGTCTTCGGTATATCAGAATCTCGGACCCTCAGCTGGTGATACCCAGATCTCAGATCGATCTTGGAATACAGACGAACCCTGCAACTGATCAAATAAATCGTCGATACGAGGCAATGGGTATTTTTTCTTTACCGTCGCTTTATTCAGTTGTCGATAATCATTGCAAAGTCTCATCGAACCATCCTTCTTCCGGACAAACAGTACCGGAGCACCCCAAGGAGACACACTCGGCCTAATGTAACCCTTGGCCAATAAATCTTCAAGCTGTTCTTTCAATTCTTTCAATTCAATAGGTGTCATTCTATAGGGAGCTCGAGATATAGGACCAGTACCTGGTAGGAGATCAATACTGAAACCTACCTCTCGGGCTGGAGGTAACCATGGAATCTCATCTGGAAATACATCCGCAAACTCGCTCACTACTGACAGATCTGCCAAAGATAAGCTCGATTTCAGTAGATCTACTGAATATACAAGGAACTCCTCTACTCCTTTCTGCAAAAATCGAATCATAGACAACACAGATATCAAGGGAATCCGAGCTCTGTAACCCTTACCGTCGAATTTCCACTCATCAGCCATCTGGTCTGAATCTGACAATATTCTGGAAACAATCTACAGTGGCTCTGTACTTGGTTAACATATCGATCCCAATAATACAATCAAAATCAGACCCAAGCACAACACAGTATAACTCAATCTCATTACCCTCAAACTGCAGCATGCAATGTTTAACCGATGTCACTAATATCAAACCACTCCCCAAAGGAGAAGAAATAGATAATAAAGCAGATAATGATTCCACAGGCAAAGCATGCATCAATGCAAAGCGTTCAGAAATGAATGTATGAGATGCACCTGTATCTATCAATACATAAGCAGGATAACCGCAAAGAAAACAGTTATCTGCGATCAAATCATCTGGTGCATCTTGGGCCTGTTCTTCTGTCAGTGCAAATACTCGAGCCTGCTGTCTGGGAGGTTGGCTCACAGTCTGGCTCCCTCCTGGTCTCGACTGAGACTGTGCAGGTGGCGGCTGGAAGGAATGGACAGATGATGCTTTCCTATCAGGTAGAGGTATTGATGAAGATGATCCAGCACCCTGAGATCGCTGTGACCCTCTCTGTGGATAGACTCTGGCGAAACGTCCCTGTTGTTTGCAGATATTGCATCGCCCAACCACTCACTGACACTAATCTATAGGATGTCTGCCTCCACAAGTACTGCAATACACCCCCGTATAATCTGAACTCTGACCAGGACCCCTCTGTTGTGACCCACTGGAGCTCGATGAACTGCCACCCGACTTCTTGAACTGTTTTCCTCGGGCTTTCAGTTGATCTTTCTTGCCACTGCTACTACCACCACTCTCGAATCTGGGAGGTGGTGGAAAAGAGGGCTGTGGTGTTCTTGGAATCGGAGTAGCATATGAAAGTCCTCGTTGCTTAATCAGGCCCGCTTCCGCTCCCTTGGCTCGGTTCAAGGCATCTGAAAAGTTGTTCGGTCTGTCAGTATTCACCAAGGTAAAAATAACAGGATTCAAGCCATTGATAAACTGATCTGCAATGGCCTCGTCATTTTCTGCAACGTGATGAGCAAATCAGAGCAATGTCGAAAACTTTGCCACATATTCTTCGATATTCAGCTGTCCCTGTTTCAGATTGGCAAACTCGGCACCTTTATCCTTTCTGTATGACACAGGAAAGAAGCGTTGATAGAAATCTGCTTTAAAGACTTTCCAAGTGATCTCTGTGCCACGATGCTCTAACACTCTCTTTGTGGTAAACCACCAATTCTTTGCGACTTCATGCAGTTGATGGCCAATTAACTTCACTCGACGCTCATCGATATAGTCAAGAGATTCAAAAAACATCTCGATGTAATTTAACCAGCTTTTGCAATCCATAGCGCTCTCAGTACCTTTCAGTGTCGGCGGTTTGAAGGATTGAAACCGTTTCAATAGTGTCTCCATCGGTGTTGCAGTAACATCCATCGGATCATTAGAAGTACTGCCCTGTTCTGGTACCGGACGCACAGGCACTGCTGCTCTTCGAGGAGACATATCTGATTATCAAACGGATTAGTACACAATCAATACAATCTGTCTCAGTCCTCCTCTTATCATATACCTTTGATCCAGAATCGGTTCTGATTCATTTTATTCTCAATACATGTCGCAATCAATCAGATAAGCAAGTAACCATGTATTACCACAAGAAACATGCTTTCATATAGAACATATGTAAATCAACATACAACTAATAGCATGCTAGCATCAACAAAGCAAGGAAGACGACTCGATCAACCCCGCTCATTCACTTCTAGTTCAGTTTAAAGGATCTATCGCTCTGATACCACCTGTTGTGAGGACCCGGCCTCTAAATCAATTATCTTTGGGATTAACTGGATTTTTTCTAGAAAATGGGTCATAAAAAAAACTTTCTTTTAAACATTATAAACTATTGTATATAACCATACACATGTGATAACTCTATTTATTCCAATAAAAGTAAGTACATGTCTTGTTCCATTTCATTTATACAAACTAGTGTTATTAACAAATTACATATCACATGTAGAACATCTAGTTGTCTTCTACGCCCGAAATCACCACGTTATCCAATCTCAGTCACGCTCTCCTTGACCCTGATCATGTCCCACCTGTTGTCATGCACACATACAGACACAACAACAGCCGGATACTCCGGTGAGAACAAATCCCAGTGTAAAACATGTATGCATGCATGTCATGCAATTAAATACAAAATCATAACACATGAATCAGTATTTATGACACATTAGTGAATACAGATAAAACTCTTCGACTCTTATTCTTTGACTCAACTCATATCTAAATCTAGGGATCCCGGTCTGAATAAGACGTAACAATCTCCCACCTACTCTCCCAATCGGGTGGCGGTACATCTTATTCCCGGACTTCGGCCCTCTCTGTATCGAATATCTACAATAGGAGTCGATCTTCCCCTACGTACATCAATATCACCGAACATCCGGTATCTTGGCATATCTGCCAACGACTCACCTATCTCATGCACATTGCTATAACTCTATAAACAAGGCATAGCCATATCGAATTCTAAACAATCTAGTATATGATTTTGGGAAAATCAAATCGGATCTAATTCGAGTTGTGTCTTCCCGAATCAACATTGAATTATACCTATCGGTGTTCAATCTTTATTGATGTCGAAGTCTTGATGTCGAAGCTTGTTGATATCAATCTGAAATGGTAATGTCGAATAGCACAATATCAATCAATAACTCAACCAATAAATGTACGTATCAATATTCATTCCCGGTACATTTCGAAGGCATAACGGCGTAATCTCGCGATACCGGTCAACTCAAAAATCAATAACAAATAATAGCAATCAAAATCTGATTTCCCCAATCATCTCAACTTCAAAACATGCTGAAATGTAATAATACTTATATATTTTTTAAGCTAGTAACAAGATGAGCACAAATATAGACTCGGATTCAAATTCGGTTGGCCGGATCTTGCACCAGCTAAATTCTAAGATATAAGGAACTTTGAACCTTTCATGGAAGTTCTCTCGGTGGTTTCTTTGTTGCTGTAAGGCTGAAATGAAGGATTAAACATTAAGTATGCATGGCAAGGACAAGTGTCTTATTCTTTGGTCCGCACGTCTCGCTCTCGGCTATAATCATATCAATTCAAAATCAATAATTCTAGATTAACAGAGTCAAAATCTCGGGCATTACATTGAGTGCATGAGCATGAAAGCATGATAAATTCTAAATCATTTGTGTCTTAAATAATGGAAAAAATGTATAAATGTACCTCTCCTTGAAATGGTGTTGGTGGATGCGAAAGTAGGTTGAAGGTGGCGATTTTCATATCTTGGATGGTGTCACAAATATGATGTGCTCAGAATTGATTACTAGACATGGGATCTCCATGAGAGGTCGATTGGTTGTCTGAAGGTGAAGGAGGATCACTTGTGAGGACAATGAAGAATTGGAGGATTTTGGCAGAAGAAGATGAAGTTGAATGGTTGAAACATGATTTTATCTTGAAAATTATAAGATAAGGTTGAAGTTGGAGAAATAACAGTTTTTCTTTTTATTTTTCTCCCCCTCCTCATATATTTTGTATTATGCATTTGAGTCCAATACTTGTAAATGAGCTAAGACAATATAGATGAGTTGTTAAACATATCCAAATTGGCCATGGGGGACAACTGTTGAGCCCAAATTGTACAAAGTCCACCAACAATGGAAGACCATTAAATGTGAAAACCATATTTCACAAGCCCGTAAAGAAGTCAATTGGCAAGCACAATGAGAGAAAGTTCATCCAAAACCTATTATGGATGATTGTGGAAGGTGGCTGGAAATGCCATGTGGAGTTTAACAAAAACAAAAAAGAATCTGAAGTAGACTCTCGAAAAAATTCATCAAAATATGATATCATAGTTTCTGAAAATACTCTCAATAATTTGTTCTATTATTTTCAATTTTCAGCAGTCTAGTTTCTTTAATTTTTGACATATTCATTTAGCTTTCTTGTAAAAATGTTGCTCTAGTTCATAACTACTAAATTAAATTTGATGTTATTCATAAATTTATTCTGTAATTTTCATTATATTTCTCATCCAAATTCTTAGCTTTAAAAGTCATACCGAGAGAATTATAACAAACAATCGAATCGGGACACACAATGTTTGATAGTAGAAGTCAGATCATTTTACATTTGGCATTTTTGTGTTCAATCAGCAAGAAACAATTATTCCAGAACCTTATGAAGTAGAAAAGCAAATATGCAAAGGATAATTATAGTGGTTTGGACTATAAATCAGTCCTACATCCACATGATCAAGAATCAATCTACTAACATGATTGGAGAACAAAAGTTTACAGTGATTCACTTATGCAACTCCTTATCACTCTCATTTGGGATTACACGGGAAAACCAGAGAAAAATTGATTTTTCCCAGATCACTCAACTCTCACAGCTTCTGTGTTTTATTGCTCCTAGCTGAACCAGCAACCACCTTGATGCATTTCGTTAGGAAGACAATCTCCTTTCTTAACTGTAATGGACTACTCTAATTTCTTAGCCCATTTACCCTTGATCCAACAGCCAAGTGATAAGTCTCCCAACAGAATGTGCTGGCCCATTGGGCTTTACTGATGGTAAAGCATAAACCACACCAAAAATCTCACCATGGTTTAGCTTTAAGATCCTTGATCAGTTCCTCTGTTTCCTCAGATCCTCGGTATACTTCCAAAATTGATCAATTTTTAACAATGTCGGAACTTGGCACTCGGCACCGGCTTTGTTAATATGTCAGCCGAGTTCTCATCTGTAGAGACTTTCTTCATCTCAATCTTTCCTTATTCAACTAGGTTTCTGATTAAGTGTGATCTCACATCAATATGCTTTGAACGTTCATGATGCATAGGATTTCTGGTCAAGTGCAAAGCACATTGGCTGTCACTGAACAGAGCTACCTCCACCTTATCACTTAGTAATTCTCCAATCAATTCTTTCAACCATAGAGCTTCCTTTGTGGCTTCAGTGACGGTAATATACTCAGATTCTATAGTGGACAATGCAACAATGGGCTGGAAAGTTGCTTTCCAGCTTATCATATTTCCATAAAAACTGAATGTATAGCCAAAGATTGATCTCTTCTTGTCAAGTTCTCTTGCATAGTTAGCATCCACATATCCCACCAATTCATTTCCAGTGATGGTTTGTTCCTCGCCATACACTAAGCCTTGACTTACTGCACCTTGAATATATCTCAGAACCCATTTCACAGTCTCTTAATGAATTTTTCCAGGTTTTGAAATAAATCTGCTAACAATGCTTGAAGCATAAGCAAGATCAAGTCTGATGCAGTTCGTTGCGTACATGAGACTCCCTGTTTCGTTAGAATATGAAATTCTCAACATAATTTCATGCTCATCTGGTGTTTTTGGGCACTGATCACTGGACAACCTAAAGTGAGTTGCCAAAGAAGTTGTGACTCCCTTTGACTTATCCATTCGAAATATTTCAAGGACTCTCTGTATATATTCACTTTGTGATAGGTACATCTTCTTGTTGTATCTATCCCTTTTAATCTGGATGCCTAAAATTTTCTGTGTAGGTCATAAGTCCTTCATTTCGAACTCATTACTTAGTTTTTCCTTCAGTTTCAGAATTTCCTTTATGTCTTTACAAGCCATCAACATATCATCAACGTAAAGTAGTAAGAACAACTTTCCTCCACTTAGTGTCCTCTTAAAATACACACAAATATCATATTTGCTCCTGTCAAAGGAATTTTCAATCATGAAGCTGTCAAAACGTTTATACCATTGTCGAGGGGACTGCTTTAATCTATAGAGGGATCTCTTGAGTAAGCATACTTTTCCTTCCATTCCTGATATTACATGACCTTGAGGTTTTTTCATGTAGATGGTTTCATCGAGATTACCATGTAGGAGGCTGTCCTCACATCCATTTTGTAACGATCATGGGCCATTAGTCTGAACCAACATGGGCCTCGACCAATACCCACGCACCACTACTGGTCATGGGTCGTTAGGATGGTCCAGCATGGGCCTCGGCCCATGTCCATGCACCGCCACTCATAGAATATATCACCCCTGGAAAGTGGTTTCTTTCGCCTCCCCCAACACTTGAACCCAAGACCTCCAGGCAGTACCTAGATTCTTAAAGTGTGGAAACTGGTAACCAGACTTTAAGAATCTAGGTAATTATGCCTGGAGGTCTTGGGTTCAAGTGTTGGGGGAGGCAAAAGAAACCAATTTCCATGGGTGATATATTCTATGATTGGCGGTGCATGGGCATGGGCCGAGGCCAATACTGGACCATCCTAACGACCCATGACCAGTAGTGGTGCGTGGGTATGGGCCGAATCCCATGTTGGTTCAGCCTAATGTCCCATTATCGTTACACATTTGTTCTAATTCCAAGTCTTTTAATGATACCATGGATAGCAGGACTCTTATAGAAGTGTGTTTAACAACCGGGGAGAAGATTTCATTGAAATCAACTCTTTCCCTTTGGGTGAACCTTGCAACTAGCCTCGATTTGAATCTTGGTTTCTCAACATCAGGGATTCCCTCCTTCTTCTTAAAGATCCATCTACGGCCGACTAACGTTTGTCACTTTGGCAAATCCACCAATTCCCAGGTTTGTTTATTTGTGCAGAGAAGTTAATTCTTCCTTCATGGCAGATTTCCATTGTTCCCCATCCTGGCACCTTATGGCTTCTTCATAGGTCCTTGGTTCTTGTCCACAGATATCTTCAGCCACATTCAAAGCATATGCTATTAAATCAGCATAACCAAATCTTGTTGGAGGTATTATATCTCTTCTCTCTCTATCCCTTGACAGTACATAATCATCAGGTCTGACTCAGTTCCTTGTTCCTTTGGTTCACTTGGTTTGTCTGCTCACATCCTGATGATTAATCAATAGGCTCCATCTTAGTATGAATATCATTCTTGTTCCTTTGCAATACAGTGAGATCATTAGTGGAATGGTCCTGAAGAAGATCATTTTCATTGAAAATGTGATGTCCCTATTTATCACGCATTTTCCAGACACTCCATCTCGGAGCCATGCTTTATAGACTTTTACCCCATCAGGGTAACCTAAGAAAATCACCTTCTTCGCCCTTTGTTCTAACTTTCCTTCATTTACATGTATATATGCAGTTGAACCAAATTATTTTAAGGTGTTCATAGGTAGCTGGTATTCCAGACCACACTTCCATAGGTGTTTTAAAACCCAAGGCAGTAGAGAGACACCTATTTATTAGATAGGCGGCGGTATTAACAGCTTCTCCCCAGAAACTCAATGGAAACTTGGCACTAGAAAGCATACATCTCACTCCTTCTAATAGAGTCCTATTCATGCGCTCGGCCAGCCCATTCTGTTGGGGAGTATGCCTCAGTGTAATTTGTCTAGCAATTTGAATGCTTCTTACATAATTTGATGAATTCCTTTTCCAAGAACTCTAATCCATTATCGGTCCTCAACCCCTTAATCCTTTTTCATGTCTGATTTTCCACCAATGTTTTATATTCCATGAACTTTTGCCTTGCCTCATTTTTATGCTTCATGGTGTAGAACCATACTCTCCTTGTGAAGCCATCAATAAATGTGATGAAATTCTTCGCACCTCCATGTGTAGGTGTTTTGGATGCACCCCAGACATCAGAATGTATATAATCTAAGATAGCTTTTGTCCTATGAACAGTCTTGGAGAACTTAACTTTAGTTTGCTTCCCATAAACACAATGTTCACAGAAATCCAGGTCACTGAGTTTGTCTCTTCCCAACACTCCTTACTTGCTTAATTCATGAAGTCCTCGTTCACTCACATGACCCAACCTTAGGTGCCAAGGTTTTGTCTTGTCACTTGTATTCATAGCTGTAAATGCCATGTTATCTGTAAAAGTCTTTCCTTCAAGTGTGTACAAGCCATTAGTGATACATCCTTTCATGATGACCAATGCACCTTTGGTTACTGTGAACATTACATCCTTTGCTTTGAAGCAGTAACCAAGTTTGTCCAAAGCTCCAAGAGATATCAAGTTTTGTTTCAGACCACAGATGTATCTGACTTCAGAGAGTGTTTTAATAGATCCATCGGCAAATTTAAGCTTTATGGACCCTACTCCTTCTATTCTGCAAGGCACATTGTTTCCCATGAGAACCTTGCCACCATCTACTTTGGTAAAATCATAGAACCAATCTTTGTGCGGGCTCATGTGGAAAGAGCGCCCGGAGTCCATAATCCAGTCACTTTCTGATCTTTCTGTTGTAACTAGGAGTACGTCTGCACTTTCATATCCATCTTGGACAACAGCTACTTCCCCTACATCAGTCTCTTTGTTCTTGTATCTCTTGTTCAACTCTGGACAGTCTCTTTTAAAATGTCCCTTTTTATGACACAAGAAACACTTTCTTTTAAACTTGTTCTTTGATCTTGATCGAGTTTTGCTTCTTTGTTTAAATTCTCTTTTCTTAGTGCGGCCTCTTACAAATGAACCTTCGGTTTGTCCCTCATTTGAGACATCAGACCTTTTGTTCAGTTCTTTTGACGTCAATGCTGAGTGTACTTTCTCCACCATGAGGGATTCTCTGCCATAGATCATGGTGTCTCTGAGATTTTCATAATTATCTGGAAGATACCGCAACAATAGCAGTGCTTGATCTTCGTCATCTATCTTAATATGTATATTCTTCAGGTCCAGAATGATATTTTTAAATTCATCCACATGATCTTCAATTGATCTTGAGTTTTTGCATCTTTAAAGTATACAGCTTCTATTTCAAGAAGAGCCGGTTTGACAATGACTTGGTCATGTACAATAGCTCCAATTTGGTCCAGATTGCAGCAGCAGTTCTGTCTTTAGAGACTTCACGCAGGACCCGATCGCTGAGACTAATAATTAAAGCACTGTGAGCTTTGGCCAACATTTCTTTCTTCTCTGAATCTTTGATCGTTGGAGGTAATTTTTCTTCTCCAAGAAGTGCATCTTAAATTCCTTGTTGAACGAGCAGAGTTCTCATCTTTAAACTCCATAACCCCAAAACATTTTTACCGGTGAATTTTTCAATATCAAATCTTACGGAACCCATTCTTTCTTCTTGTGATCATCCTTGCTCTGATACCAATTTGTTGTGTTCAATCACACAAGAAACAATTATTCCACCACCTTATGAAGTAGTAAAGCAAATATGCAAAGGATAATTATAGTGGTTCGGACTATAAATCAGTCTTATATCCACTTGATCAAGAATCAATCTACTAAACAAAATTGGAGAACAAAAGTTTACAGTGATTCACTCATGCAACTCCTTAGCACTCTCAGATGGGATTACACGGAAAAACCAGAGAAAATTTGATTTTTCCCATATCGCTCAACTCTCACAGCTTCTCTGTTTTATTGCTCCTAGCTGAATCAGCAACAACCTTGATGCATTTTTTTAGGAAGATGATCAAATTTCTTAACTGTAATGGACTACTCTACTTTCTTGGCCCATTTACCCTTGTTCAACAGTCGAGTGACAAGTCTCCCAACGGAATGAGCTGACCCATTGGGCCTTACTGATGGTAAAGCATTAACCACACTACATGCATGATCATGTGTCTGGCAAGCGTGCAAGTTTTCTTGATAAAAATTAGTGATACAGAAATCATAGTTACAAATGATAGTTTCAAAAATTAGAGTTTTATCAATTGATGAATTTATAATAAGATTGATTTCAGCGATATGTGAACTTGTGAGTACGATATCCAAAAAATAAAATATAAACATTTAAGCGAAAAATCAAAATTGAGATATATGAATTTAAAGATGTTGGATTTTTTAGGGTTGCAAGTCTGAAACTGTTGAGTAGTTGTCGCAGGTATGTTGCAACACATGCTAAAACAAAGCACGAACATAATGTAAGTTGATGTTGGAGTTGGACTCTATCTACTCAAGTAAATTTTGGCCACACACGGTAATGACGGTATATGCCAATCTTCTCCCATATACAACGACATTCATTTTGTAATATGAACACTTTCTTGTATGAAGAATGAAAAAAGAAAATGCAACAATATGTAATGAATGAAAATACCAGTATTTTCGAGTTTTTGTGTCCTAACATCTTTCCACTATGATATAGGGATCTATTCATACTTTTACGAGAGTTGTACTGACCTTATCGCTGATAGTTGTGTCCCTCTAATCAGTTAGATCTTGATCTAATGGTGTAGATTGCATCATATTTGGCGAGTCACTGCAATTGGATCACATCTCTTGATCAGATTATGCGACCATTTGATTAGGCAATCTGGGTCGTATCTTTTCAGGATGATCATATCCCTTGGATACAACTCTAGATCTATTAGATCTCATCGGTCACCTTGATTCAATGTTCGGATCACACCTACTCTTGAACATCAAAACCCTTCATCGTTGTCACATAAGAAAAGGCTTCATGCTCCTCGTCCTCATGTGTGCCTCTTGCATATGTGCATTGTGTAAGAGGCTTGGTTGACTTGTCATGACATGACTTGATTTGAACTGAACAATAAATCAATACATTAAATGATATTTAAGAAATATTTTTTTTTCTAATTTTTTTCAAACGAGTTCTTACCATTTCATTTAATGTATAAAAGAGCTTTATTTTCCAACTGTAATAACTAATTTCTCACATGCAATTCATCGACTAAGCCGGGCTCTTGCCCGTAAGGTTTTTTTTTCCAATTTATTTGGTTATGAAGAAATCTTTCTTCCTTATTTCCCTCATCCCCATTCCATTTCTGTGTATTTTTCAAAGAAAGTAATCACACAAGTAGTGTGAGCATGTTAATAGAAAGGTAATTATTTTTGTTGATTGTGGGATTTTTATGTGTCAAAAAACTCATTTGATTTTCCTTTTTGGGATTTATGTGTTTTTTTAAAATAAAATTTCATTTAAATGGTAAATAAGAGTAAGTACAACTACGTTAGACATCCCATAGAGATAACTGAACATCTAGAATTCAACACCAAACAACATGTTGACAGTTGCACATTTACACAATGCAATAATACATTATAATTCAAAATTACATAGATTCTGCTCGTGACTAGGAGTAAAGTGAAGAGTGAAATTCTTAATCTTCCAGATGATGTTGTCAATACAATGCGCTTCATCTTCTAATAGTGCTCTATTTTGTGCATTCCATATGTTATAAACACAAGCTGCCAAAGTTGTACAACGCATCTTGGACAGGGCAGAGTTGCCTCTGTATATTTCTTGATATGCCTTCAAAACCATGTTTGTTGATCCTAGAAGCTTCCGCATTCCTAACCAATCTTGAACAACATTCCATATGCTTTTAAAAATATGAAATGCGAAAATAAATGTGCGGCATATTCCTCGCTCTAATTATACAATACACAAGTCTTGTTTTTTATGTAGCATTGTCTATCTCTAGTAAGGAATTTACCATGAAAAAATAGCCACAATGCAAATTGATGTTTTGGTAGTATGCAAGACTATCATACAAGAGGTTTCCATGGCCAACGCCCCCACCTTTTTTAAAAAGAAGTCATAAGCACCGGTAAGCCCTACATCGCAACTGAACCAATATTCTGGTAAAATAGTTGTACTCTAGGCCATGTGTTGTCTCTATATAAGAGTCTCGTATCCTTAGAATCTGTTTAATTAGTGGTGATTCAGCTTTCTTCCAATTCCACCCCCAAACATTTACATCTATTAGTGTATCTCATTAATTCATTTCACCCATAAATTATCCTTCTTCATATATATTTTCCATGATTTTTTAGCAAGAAGTTCCAAGCCATCAAATTTTTTAGCCTCATAATCCCGTCATCCTTCAGTTACATGACATGTTCCAAGAAATAGGAGGGTGTTTTGTAGGCCACACAAACTTCCTAATTATCATGTAGGTGTTATCGATAATATTAGAAGGAAGTGGTAGTATAGAAATCCAGAAACACTCAACTCCTTGTGGTACTGAACAAATCAATTCAACTTTCCCGGCATACGAAAAATAAAGTCTAGGCCAAGATCTTATTTTAGCATTAATCGCATCCACAAGAATACTATAATATGAAGTCCTCGACCTCGAAGGAGCCAGTGGTATACCAAGATATCGAAAAGGGACGTGACCCATATTAAAACCAGTTATATCCAAAATCAATTCCTTTACCAATTCATCCACGCCAGCCAAATAGATATTAAACCTTCAACATATTCACCCTCAACCCCGCTATGTTACCAAAATGATTCAAACAATCCATCATCAAAGATATACTAGATACATTTCCTTTTGAGAATATAAGTAAGTCATCTGCATAAATGTGTAATACGGATGAAACGTCTACCGTTTTAAATGTGTGGAAATTTTATTTTTTTTAAAGCTCCAATTTTCGAAAATAAACCTTTAAATATTTGGCATGCATGTAACCCTGCTGAGGAATATAACATTTAAAAATGAACTTAAATATTTGACAGTAACCATTGTGCAGTTTAAAATAACCAAACTTATCCCAAAATTTTACGCAAACATAAACGAATAAAAATTCGTAAATTCATCAACGTATAAAAGTGTTCATATCCTCTCCTATCTCATAAATCATAATGCGGAAAACATGCGGTCCTCGGGTTGTGTCACCGCACCAGGTCTGCCTACTCGGAGTTCAACATCTCCTTGTCTCCTGCTCAAAATGCTCACCAGCATCACACACGCCTAGTGAGTTTAATGACTAAACACGCCTATACCAGTAATAACAAGTACATATACGTAGCACACAACAGTTAAAAAATAACATAATCAATATACATTTCATGAGCTTAAAAACATGACCATAAGCGTGTCGTGTAAAATCGTAACATGTCAAAACATGTCTCATCATGTTATCATATTGTATGCGTAACCGTGACCTGTCAAAACATGGTAATAGCATGTATCATCGTATCAACATATACGTGTTAAAATCTTAATTTGAATTCCGTTCATTAGCTGTGACTTTCGTATCATCATGTCATCATGTCAGTTGATGGATCCATCTACGTGTAATCGCGGTACCCAGCGGCGGGGGACATCAGCGACACTCTCACCTGTCAACTGAGCCCGGGCCTATCAAATCATTATATCATATTATCATGTCAATGGAAATACGATCGTCGGGCTCCCTTTGGAACCTTCTCCCGTAAACGGGCTCCCTCTAAGGCCTTTTCCCTCACGATATCTCCAATCATATCACCGTGTTAGTCACAACTAAATCCCTTCCTTCAAAAACGTGTCATCATTTTCATCACTTAATTAAAACATACATATACGTATCTTTTTTTTAAAAACCAAGCATGCACCGTATTTATCATAATTTCATATAAATTGTAAACGTAATGCATAAACATTTAAAATATCATAATTTTGTATTCAGGGTGCTGCCAGGACCAAAATCTCATTCCGAGTGCAAAATGACCATTTTGCCCCTGGAAACCTAAAAATTATCATTTCACCCTGGACTTCTAAAATTGACCCGAAACTTACCAAACTCCTTAAAATGTCCCAAAATATTTTAAAAGCATTACTAGACATAAACTCGAGCCAAAAATCAGAACTTAACCGATTCGTTTTAAAATTTGGACCGGGGTCTCGGTTTCAACCCGAATCGAACTGAAAATTAACTAAAACTTTCCCTAACTTTTTACCATATTTTACAAACACTAGAGTACTCCTAAAACAATGTCATTAAGCCTCTAAACATACAGTTGAAGCTTCCAGTACCGAACGAAACTCTCGGTCATCTAACAAGTCACCACCTCGTGCACACCTTTTCCAAATTTCACTCCAACAGCTAATCCCCGATGCAGCAGCCCTGCACCCACCTAACATTGACCTATATTAGACCCTAAAGAACCTACCTTAATCACACAATCAGCCCCATGCAGCACACATGAGTAACAAACGCTAAAGCCCCAACCGTAACACCACCTGATCCCCATTCTACAAAGCGTGTAGCCGGCTAGCCCAGCGGTTCCAGTAGTGGCATGGCTTTACTGGGCCACGACTCAGACCCACCAGGGTCTGGTCCGTGCCCTGGTTCAGCCATCACCTTGCCCGATCCACTCCCTAACTGAACCACAGCCCCCAACCCTGTACTTACTAGGAAGCGGCCCTCGATCTCTCACCCTAAAGCATCAACACTTGGTTTCATTCCCCAAACCACATCTTAGCCCTTACATCAGCCACTACCAGTCCTGAAATGCAGCCCTTACACAAAAAAAACCAGAAAATGTGAGTGACAACCGAAAGAAATACATGAACGTTTGAGAAATTGTAAACCATGCATACCCCCGTTTGGATCGGGGAATTCACATATAAATAAACACATTACAGCATGTATGTATCGTGTATGATGCGTAAAGAATGATACGAACGCGTGCCTTGGTGATATGAAGAGCAAAATCGAGACAAGGGACTCGGATGGATTTTTCCTTTGCAAAGACAAGCCAAAAACCGAGGCTTCTACGTTGGTGCTCTGAAATCGAAAGGGAATGCAGCTGGGGGAGGGGGTGTCGACTATTAAGAATTTAGGTTTAGGTTAATCGGTGTGTAAGGTTAATTATATAGATAAAATATTAGTTAATGGGCCTAAATTGCTTAATTAAAGATTAAAAAGATAATTAAGCCATATAAACTCAAAAGTAGGCCCATTAAGCCCAAATCCACTCCCGAAAAATATTTCATGTTGGAAAGGTTTTGAAAATATTAGCCGAACCCTTAAACAGTCACCCGATTTGATAAAGTTTGCATACCGTTAAGAGATAAAGTCGTGCGGGTAAAATACCCAAAAATTCCCGTTTTGAAAAATACACTTAAAAATGCCTCACCTAATTTATAAAAAAATAAATCGTGTATTAAAATAATTTTCCTGAAAATTTTCCGGTCTCCCCTCGTTCGAGCGTGAAATTCACCTAGAAACCCTAATGCATGAACTTTGAAAATTTCAAGAAATAAATCCTATGATGCATGAATTATGCGTAAAATACATAAAAATAATTAAACACATAATTAATGAAATAAACATGTCTTTAATGCTTTAAAACAATTTAATAAAATACTCAAGAAATTTAATAACTCGCATGCATGTGGTTCACGTGAACCTTCAAATTTTCGGGACGTTACAACGAATCTTACCACATTTTTGGTGGAAGTCAAACAAAGGGAAAATGACATGTGATTCAAAGATCTCGACGACATCTCAAAGCAGAGAGTAAACAAGAAAAAGGATAAATGATCACCTTGTCTTAAGCCCCTCTTGCCAACGAAGAATCCATTAAGTTTCCCATTCAAAGATATACAATAAGAAGTTGTCGCAACACTTTCCATAATCCATCCAACAAATCGAAGAGTGAAGTTCGGATGATACAACACTTCATGCAAGAAATCCCAATCCACATGGTCAGAAGCTTTTTGCAAGTCCACCTTCAAAATGTTGGTCCCACACGTGCGACGATTTGAGATAATAAATATGAAAATAAAGAATAAATTGGACACCGAGATTTACGTGAAAACACCCTAAAAATTATTAGGATAAAAACCACAGGTAAGATGAAAAGAATTTTTCATATTGAAATTTCATTGTGTACAACCCACTCACTGTGTTTCTGAAGAAAACACATACTCTCTTAATTTAGGAGACAAAACACATCACAAATATTATAAAACTAAGCACTCAAATGCTATAAGATGAGAGAAAACTCGAAGACGATGATTTCAAAATTAATGGAGGAAACTCTATTTATAGAGCTTTTTGTCCCTGTGAAAATGGTTTGAATTTTCCTTCGTCATTTAACCAGCTGCTGCCTAACAAAACGTGTTCAAAGTGTTTGTTCCCACCTCATTTAATACATATTGCCGACATTTTTCCTACTTGGAGATTTGATTGAGAATCGACACATCTCCACACATCTTTTTCAATCTTGTCATTCCCTTCTACTTACGTTTCTGCTAGGCCACTTGAGGATCTACACAATTCAAACATATCTATATTTACTGGCTTGGTCAGAAAATCAGCTATATTATCTTCTGTATAGATCTTCTGCATATCCACACTTCTTTCTTCTACTACTTCCCGCACAAAGTGAAATTGGACTACAATGTGTTTCGTCCTGGAATAAAAGGATGGATTCTTATCGATGTGTAAGGCACTCTGATTATCACAAAACAAAAGAACATTTTCTTGTTTGTGCCCAATCTTCTCCAATAACATTTTAATCCATATTGCTTACTTCCAAGCTTGAATAGCTGCAATATATCCTGCTTCTATCGTAGATAACGCCAAAACTGTTTGCAGTTTTCAAACCCAACTTACTGCTCCCCCTACAAGGTGTAAACACATAATAAGTAGTATATTTCCTCTTATCAGGATCACCTGCATGATCTGAATCGACATAGACCCTGAGTGTAAAATTTGATCCTCCATAACATAATGAAGCATTTGAGGTACCCTTAATGTATCCAAGGATCCTCTTGACAGTGCTCAAATGCTCTCTTCCAGGATTCGTCATATACCGACTAATTGATCCCACTGCTTGAGAAATGTCTGGTCTTGTACAGATCACAGCGAACATCAAAATTCTCACTGCTGATGCATATGGTACTCAAGACATCTTCATCCTCTCTGCTTCACTGCTAGAACACATTTCGAAGGATAACTTGAAATTAACAGGAATATGGGTCAAAATTGGCTTACTATATTACATCTTGAAGCGTTGAAAGACTTTATTTAAATAATTTTTCTGGGAAAGGCAAATACTTCTATTACTTCTGTCTCAATGAACTTGCATCCCTAGAATTTTGTTTGCTGGTCCTAAGTCCTTCATATCAAATTCCCTAGCCAACTGTGCCTTCAATCCTTGGACCTGATCTTTATTGGGGCCTACTACCAACATGTTGTCCACATACAATAGCAAAATGGTATAATCATCACAGATCTCTTGAAATACGTACAAGGGCTTGTACTCATTCTGTTGTATTCAAAGTTCATGACATAGGAACAAATCTCTTGTACCATCACCTTGGCACCTGTTTGAGACCATAAAGAGATTTATTCAGCCTGAAAACCAAGTTCTCTTTGCCTTTTTCCGCAAAACCTTCTGTCTGGAGCATATATATTTTTTCTTCAAGATCTCTATAAAGAAACGTCGTTTTCACTTCTAGCTGTTCTCGATATAGGTCAAACACTCACATAATGCCAACACTACTCTGACTGTTGTTAGCCGAACCACAGAGGAAAATATCTCATTGAAGTCAATTCATTCTTTCTGAGCATACCCTTTTACTACCAATCTAGCACGATACTGCTCCACTTGGTTATTTCCATCACGCTTGATCTTATAGACCCATGTGTTACCAATGGATTTCCTCCCTCGTGGTAATGTAACAAGATCCCAAGTTTTATTCTTGTCTAATGCCTCCAATTCTTCTTACATTACTAGCATCCATAAGGATACATCCGAGCTTTGAGTAGCCTCATGGAAACTCGATGGCTCACCAACCTGTGATAATAAACAATATGCAATATTGCTTTCAGTGACATAATCTGAAAGCTAACCTTGTGGTTTTCTATCTCGAGTTGACTTGCCTCACATTGAAAACTTCATACTCAACATGTTCTTGTTCTTCATGCTCTGGTACAACTTCACAATAAATTTGATCTTCGTCCGTCTTATTTTTTATCTGAAATATAGTAGTTTCTGAATTCAGTGTGCATTTTCTCCTTTTACTTCATCATCGTCGAAGATAACATCCCTACTGATAATCATGTAGGAACAAGGTTCAAGTCTACCAGTCTGTTAGGATGCCTCAGCTGCATACATCACTGCACTTCCACTTGACACCTATCGTAATGATAAACGGCCCGTCTTGATGATATCGAGCTGGAACCACCTGTTCAAGGGAGGATTAGTGAAATCCTATTGATTGCAGCTTTCCCCATACCTCCGGAAAAGCCAGAGCTAGCTGGTTCTCCCCGAAATTCATTGAGGCGTAGCAGTTGACTGGACATCTAGGGGTAAAGCACTGTTTCGGTGCAGGCCGCGAGAGCGGTACCAAATCGAGGCAAACTCTTAATACTAGATATGACCTCAAAATAACAGGGGTCAAGGTCGGCCAGTGAGACGATGGGGGATAAGCTTCATCGTCGAGAGGGAAACAGCCCGGATCACAAGATAAGGCCCATAAATGATCGCTCAGTAATAAAGGAGGTAGGGGTGCAGAGACAGCCAGGAGGTTTGCCTAGAAGCAGCCACCCTTGAAAGAGTGCGTAATAGCTCACTGATCGAGCGCTATTGCGCCGAAGATGAACGAGGCTAAGCAATCTGCAGAAGCTGTGGGATGTAAAAATAAATCGGTAGGGGAGCGTTCTGCCTTAGAGGGAAGCCTCCGCGCGAGCAGCGGTGGATGAAGCGGAAGCGAGAATGTCGGCTTGAGTAACGCAAACATTGGTGAGAATCCAATGCCCCGAAAACCTAAGGGCTCCTCCGCAAGGTTCGTCCTCGGAGGGTGAGTCAGGGCCTGATTGTGGACAGTAGGATCCTACTAGCGAAACCCCTTAACTCCATCAGCATATCCCAAGAAGATACATTTTCTGGATTTCGAATCCAACTTTGATCTTTCTTGCTCATTGTACAGAACGTACACAGAACTTTCAAATGTATGCAAATGAGAATAGTCAGCCGGATTTCTAGTCCACATCTCCATTGAAATCTTTAGATCAATCGCCATTGAAGGAGAACGATTGATAATATAACAAGGATTTTTGATTGCTTCCGCCCAAAAAAACTTGTCTAGACTCGCAGTCCTCAACATAGCTATTGTTTTGTCCAACAAGGTCATGTTCAGCTGCTTCGCCACTCCATTTTTTTGAGGTGTGTAAGCCGTTGTGAATTGTCTTTTGATGCCCTGATGTTGACAAAATGCATCAAATTTGTCACTGTAACACCTCTGACCGATTTTTATTAAATAACACAGCGGAAATTAAAATTTTTCTTAAAAGAAAGAAGAATTTAAAATACATTTCCATATATAATCAAAAGTATATACATGATCAATAAAATGATGCAACAAAATACAAAATATCATTTTTGTGATCATGTCCAAAATACTAGCAAAATAACATTCTTCCTTCCTTCTCTTATGCATATGACTCCGGCTCCATTCAACGTCCTGGCTCGTCGCTCTTATCTGCATCACATGAATAACTGAAATGAGTATAAAACTCAGCAAGTGTAACTCTTACATAGCAATGAATACATATCATACTCTGTAAAACATGACTTTGAAAACATTAAATACCATCAACTCTGAAATATAAATATCATAGCATGATAGCAATAACGATGGTATTGCTCTTTTCTCTGTTGGATTGATATCTAAATAGTATCTCTGTCTCTGTACCTATATCCCATCGATATGAATCGATACTATGTTGGGATATAAGCCTATGGTCGTTGATCAACTAATCGCATGCAATCTCTGACTATGTATCTATCAATCCAATAAATCAATTTGAACTCTCTCTTTGGCATTAAACCAAACACTTTGAAGACTCTATTCTCTTGTATTCCCTTTGACATAATTGAGACATAAAATGCCTCTAATATACAACAAAGTATATTAATACATAGCATGAATCAATTGGAAGGGAATAACATGTTAAAACCATTGAAACACAATACATATACTATCATGTGAGCACAAGGAAATGAATTCCACTTACAACATTTGGATCACTTGATTCTATTCTCTTGGTACACTTCCTACAACAATAAACCATATATTGCACAATTAATAACCCAATAATCAAGCAACCATAACAATAAATCCATAAACCACCACCATCAACAAACCCATGATTTTCCAACATCATAATCTAAGAATAACCAAAACCATAAGCTTACCTTAGCTCCTAGAACCCAAAAGAACCTTGTTCCCTTTCAAATACCCAAATAAGGAGCTTGAATCAAAGGCACAAAAAGAAGAAATAGTAACCCTAGCTTTCCCCTTGAGCTGAAAACCGAGAAGTGAGGAGAGAAATGAGAGAATAAGAGCCAACTCTTGTCTTATATCACTTAAAATACCAAAACTCGTTTTTACTGTTCATGCACCGCGGGTGCGCTAGCTCTTGCACCGCGGGTGCGCTATATATATTGAACCATATCCAAAAATCCGAAGGCGACGACCGTGGGTGCGCTCTTTTATGGACCGCAGGTGCGCTCTGTTCTCTGCCCAAACACCACGGGTGCGGTGGCTAACTGACCGCGGGTGTGGTCACCTCTGTAGCCAACAACAAACTTTTACAACTAAAATCGAATCGCAACGCTGCTTCTCCTCATAATTCGGCAACACTCTCAACAAGAAAGTTGAACCTCTACATCTTATCTAACCATTAAAATTGGCCTCATACCAATTGGCTCAACTTACAATTTACCATGAATTAAACCACAACGACGCTAAATTACAACCACATAACAAGTATAACCAACAATACTGTAAACCATAAATCACAACTCTTAACATCGAAACTATACTTAATCTTAACCAAGGAGTCAATAATCAATAAAAATATTAAACCGTACCGTTCACCAGGCTTGGCTATTACAATCTCCCCTCCTTAAAGGAATTTCATCCTCGAAATTGACGTCACTGCGCAAAAAACTCAGGATACTTCTCTTTCATCTCATTCTCTGGTTCCCACGTGGCTTCTTCAATCAAATGATTCCTTCAAAGGACTTTAACAATGCCGATCTCTTTGTTTCTCAACACTTTAACCTTGCGACCCAGAATCTGAACTGGAATCTCTTGGTACGTCAAATTCGGCGTCAAATCCAATGGCTCGTGACGAAGAACATGGAAAGGATTCGCAATATACTTCCTAAGCATGGAGACATGAAAAATATTATGAACTCTGTCAAGATCTGGCGGTAGGGCTAACCTGTAGGCTCGATCACCGACTCTTTTCAAAATCTCAAATGGGCCAATAAATTTTGGACTTAACTTCCCCTTTTTGCCAAACCGCATCACACCTTTAAGAGGTGCAATCTTCAAGAACACGTGGTCGCCAACCTCAAACTGCAACTGGCCTACGACGCACATCAGCATCACTCTTCTGTCTTGACTGCGCTGTCTTCATTCTCTCTTGGATAACAGCAACAACATCAGCTCTCTGTTGGACCAACTCTAGACCCAACATCTTCCTCTCGCCAATCTCGTCCCAATACAAGGGAGATCTACACTTCCGGCCATAAAGTGCTTCACACGGTGCCATGCCAATCGTCGCTTGGTAGCTATTATTGTAGTGACCAAATTCAGTACGCGTATAATCCATGCATTTGTTTAATTATTAAATCATTTAATTAATTTTAAATGAGTTTTAGCCATGCATAATTTATGAAAATGCATTATTTTAAATTATCCATGTTTATTGTGATGCACGTTAAAATGCTTTTCGAGTTTCATGATTCAGGCGATTATTCGAGGCGGGATCGAGGAAAAGTCCCGGTGACGGTTTTGGCAATTTAAAATACGGTATTTTATTTTAAATTAAGGATGGGGCATTTTTAACTAGTTCATTTTGTTAGTATTTTAAAGCCTAATTTAATAATTAGGTGAATTTTAGAATTTAAAACTTTTAAAGTTTAGTACATGTACATTTTATTTTAATTAGAAACAGTTGTGAAGGGAGAGGTAATATTTTTTTAATTAGTTACTAATTATTAACTAAGCAAAGTTTACTCTCCCTATTTTACAAATTAAATGCACACACACTTTTTCACACACTAGAAATCGGCACACACACACACACTCTTCATTATTTATTTTGAAAAGAATCAAAACCTAGGGTTCTTGTTCCTAAAGCAGCCGCCCCTCCTCTAGTAGATTTCCAGCAAGGTTTTGTTGAATTTATTGCTAGAAAATGTCCCACGTTTGTCTCGGATCAACCTCGCATCTCTCCCCGCTTTGGTATCGTCGTCACGGTATTTTTAAATATCAAAAGGCACATATAATCTCTCTTTTGCTGCGTCAATCATGTCATATTATGCGTTGCGTTATTTTATGTGTAAAATTCATGTATGATGTTCATAGTTTGAGCGGATAATTGACTGGATCGATTTTGAAGGAAAATTTTTAGAACTAAATCACGTTTTTACTGTTCTTCTTAAAACTGCAAATTTTCGGCCGTGAATCTGAGAAAATTTCAACGTGAAAATTGTAGAACTTTTTGATACCTTCGATTTGATATAAAATTCGAAATATTTGGATAAAAATTGAGTGATTTGTGACGCTTTTCGTGGGACTGCTCAAACTGCGTTTTCAAAAAATTATATATTGATGTGTTCTCGAGATTTTATTGTTGCAGGCTTCGTTGGGAATCGACAGGTGATCGTTGCTTGCGTCTAGGTATTTAACGTGTCGCTTAGTGTCGATAGGCACTCGAATACACTAGAAGCCGCAGGAAGTGTTTTGATGTCGAAATTTGAGTTTACGAATTTGTTGCTAGTTTAGTGTGCGTTGATGTTTGAGACATTCTATGGTATCGAGTATGGATCATAGTGTCCTAGGATGAGTCTCGAGGCGTTGATCACGGCAGGTGTAATAGAAATTTGGAGAGTATAAGTTTATGGGTCGCGGAGTCCAGTTTACTCGACGCCCGAGCGGTAACTTTTTGCTGCCCGAGCGCCATTCTTTCTGTCCGAGTGTTTTTCCCCATAACCTCGGCGCCCGAGCGGAAGTTTATTACCGCCCGCGCAGTATAGTTTCACCGCCCGAGCGCCACCCCTTCTGTCCAAATATTTTGTTCCTGCTTCTTTTCAAGATTTAATAGTAAGTGTATGCCTTTTATTGTTGGGAAATGTGCACACATCTTCTAGAGATTGTTCGGGGTTCAATGTTGCTGGTTAGTACAATGATTTAATGAGGTCAAGGAGCGAGAGATCTAGAACGTCATAAGATATTTAATTACTTCAGTGGTGTGCACGAGTACCTACGTCTAAGCTATAAAATGTAAGTACATGTAATTGCGTTAGTATGTGCAGCAGCGGCCCCGATCGAAGTCCAACGGATCCCTCAACTCCAAGTAAGTATGTTGACGTGCAAAAATAAAATATTTTAAGTTTTTGAGGTATGCTAAATGTCTTTTGACCAAATTATGAATGGGTTTGGAAGTCGGTGAACGTGGCCGAGGACCTCTCCACCCAGTTAAATTATAAACGGGTTAGATCGTGGTTAGAAAGCGTTAAATCATGAACGGAGACCAACCAGCCCGTTAAATCATTAACGGGGATCTCATGTATGTGACAGTGGATACGTCCCTGTCAGCCCAGTACTGTGGTTTGTCTGATCAGGCGTTTATTATGTATGGGTCACTTTCTTTGAAACATGCCTCTATGCCAAATGAGGTCGTGTATGTTTAAGTATGAACAAGTATGTTAACATGTTTATGAAAGCTTTCAAGTTAAGGCATGTCTATGTATGTATGCAAGTTCAAGTTCATTTCAAAGCCAAGCTTCAAGTATGTATATCATATTTTAAAGTTGCATGTGGTTTTATTATATAGTACTCGTTACTTCCAGTTTATACGTGTTGAGTCTTTAGACTCACTAGACTTGATCGATGCAGATGAGGATGTCTATGAAAAGACAGGAGGTGGCGACCAAGGAGCAGGCTTGGACTGAGCAGAAGGCTAGACCCGAGGACCGCCCACGTTATTTTAATATTTTAAGCATGAAAATATTAATACTCTGATTTTATGTTTTGATGCGAGATGTTTGAGCAACTTTTCTTTTAGCAAAAATTTTATTGGTGATGTTTGATTTCAAATATTCTTTTTATGTACAATGAGTGACGATCGTATGGATTTTTATTTTCGTATTCAAGAAATTTTAATTTTTCCGCAAATTTTAAGTATGAAAAGTACGGTACGTTACAGTTGTTCTCAGAGAGGTGTTCTTGTAAAGGGTTACGCCTACTGCCAGTCGCAAGAAGCTCACGAAATCACACCTCAAGTCTATAAGTTTTAAAGTTCCAAATTTATGTTATGTAGTAAGCATTAAGTTCTGATTCCAGCATGTGAATATTTTCAAGTTGTAGTATGTGAATCTTATGTCATTTATATCATGTCCATGCATATTGGGTTTACGTGTTGGGTAAATTATTGGAACAGTATGCCTTCTAGACGTGTGGTTGACCATGAAGCAAGTGACGAGGAAAGAGAAGCTCGAGAGGAGAGGAGAGACGCTCCTCCACCTCCACCTCCACCTCCACCTCCAGACATGCAGGCACAGATGCTTGCAGGTATGACGCAGTTCTTCGTGCAATTTGCGGGGAACCAGGCTACAGCAGCGGGTGTAGGGGCGAGGCCCCAACCGGAAGCAGTGTATGAGAGGTTTAGGAGGATGAGTCCAAAGGAGTTCTCGCGTACCACTGACCCGATGATAGCTGAAGGATGGATCAAATCCATTGAGGTAATATTCGACTTTATGGAACTAACTGATGCAGACAGGGTTAGATGTGCCACCTTCTTGTTGACTGGGGACGCTAGACTATGGTGGGAGAGCGCATCAGTGGCAGTGAACGCGCAGACTTTGTCTTGGACTGGATTCAAGAAGTGTTCTTTGCCAAGTACTTCACTGAGGAAGTACGCTCCCGCCTGACCAGGGAATTTATGACACTGAGGCAGGGGGACAGCAGTGTGGCAGACTTTGTCAGAAAGTTTGAGATGGGGTGTTACTTCGTACCCCTCATTTCGAATGATGTCCAGGCAAAGCTGAGACATTTCATGGATGGATTGCGGCCAATCTTGCGCAGTGATGTCAGGGTAGCTGGCTCCACTTCTTATGCAATCGTCGTATCTAGGGCTTTGGCGGCAAAACAAGACCAGCGGGACATTGAGGCGGACAGTCAGGGCAAGAGGCCCTATCAGGCTCCACCGAAACAGCAACAGCATCAGAGGCCTCAGTTCAAGAAACCTTACCAGGGGCAACCGGGAAAGAAACCCTATCAGGGACTGTCGAAAGGCAAGGGTCCTATCCAGCAGCAGGGGGCACTTCAGAGGCCCGTAATTTCACAGTGTGTCAGAAATGCAATCGCCAGCATCCCGGTCAGTGCTTATGGGGAAATGTTTTAAATGTGGAGCTAAGGACCACATGTTGAAATAGTGCCCACCCTGGAAGCAGCCAACCCAAGGGTGAGTATTCGCCATGCATGCGCAAGAGACGAATCCAGACACTACCCTTTTGACTGGTAATTTATTTAATTCAGTACAGTATTGATTTCTTTGCCTTGCATGTCTAATTTTAATTTGGAATACTAGTGTTTTATTGGAATTGTGGGTTTCTTTTGTTGCATGAGGTTTATGGTAGAATTTTTGGGATATAATTTAGTTTGTTGTGCTAATGCATCTCAGGGAATATTTTCATTAAGAGATTAGCCACAACGGCACTGATAGATTCAGGAGCCAGTCATTCCTTTATCTCAGAGAATTTCCCTAATCATCTGGAAATCAAGTCCATTGGCCTAGATATAAATTTTTCGGTGACAGTCCAATCCGGAGAAGAACTGTTAGCGACTAGCATGATCAGAGACATTGATTTGGAATTGCAGGGCCATCTAGTATATGCGGATTTGATTCTACTACCGATGCCAGAGTTCAACATTTTTTTAGGAATGGACTGGCTGATGAGGAACAGAGTTCTAATTGATTTTCAGAAGAGGTCAGTATTGGTTAGACCGCCGGGCATGGAGAAGTTCATATTTGAGCCAGCCAGATGGAGAAGTTTCCCTCGCATTATCTCTTCCATGCAGCCTAGGAGACTTATTTCTAAGGGGTGTCAAGCCTTCTTGGCCAGCATTATTTCTGCACCTGACATACCCACTCCATCTTTATCAGAGGTGTCAGTAGTCAGAGAATTCCCAGACGTCTTTCCCGATGACGTCACAAGCTTTCCACCAGAGATAGAGGTAGAGTTTGCAATCGATCTTATGCTAGGCACTGTGCCAATCTCTAAGGCACTGTATCGATTAGCTCCAGCTGAAATGTTAGAACTCAAGCAGCAGATTCAGGAGCTTCTCGACAAGGAGTTTATCCGCCCTAGTTTCTCACGTGGGGCGCGCCAGTACTCTTTGTGAAAAAGAAGGATGGAAGCATGAGACTCTGCATCGATTACCGTGAGTTGAACAAGGTAACAATCAAGAATAAATACCCGTATCCAAGGATCGAGGAGTTTTTAGATCAGTTGCAGGGAGCCACAGTGTTCTCTAAGATAGATCTTCGATCCGGGTATCACCAGCTGAAGCTGAAAGATGCAGATGTGCACAAGATAGCCTTCAGGACTAGATATTGGTATAACGAGTTCTTAGTAATGCCGTTTGGACTGACGAATGCTCCAGCAATTTTAATGGACCTCATGAACCGAGTATTCCAGCCTTACTTAGACCAATTCGTCATAGTTTTCATTGACGATATTCTAATATACCCGAAGAGCCATGAGGAGCATAGCCACCATTTGAGGACAGTGTTGCAGGTTTTGCAGAGTCGCAAGTTATTTGCGAAGTTCTGTAAGTGCGAGTTTTGGTTGCAGAAAGTAGCGTTTTTGGGTCATATAGTGTCTAGCAGTGGTATTGAAGTGGATCCAGCGAAGGTAGCAGCTGTTAAGGAATGGGTTGAGCCGAAGAATGCATCGGAGATCCGCAGTTTTCTGGGTATAGCCGGTTACTACCGTAAGTTCATTCAGGGATTTTCATCCATAGCAATGCCACTCACTTCACTAACCAAGAAAAATGCTAAATTCGTGTGGAGCGAAGAATGCCAGAAGAGCTTCGACACTTTGAAGCAAGCTCTTGTTTCAGCGCTAGTGCTAGCCATGCCATCTGGGCAAGGAGATTTTGTGTTGTATACCGATGCATCTAAGCTCGGGTTAGGCGCAGTGTTGATGCAGCAGGGTCGGGTTATAGCTTATGGTTCCAGGCAGTTGAAAGTGCATGAGAAGAATTATCCGACGCATGATCTTGATTTAGCCGCAGTCGTCTTTGCGTTGAATATTTGGAGACACTACTTGTATGGCGAGAAGTGTCAGATTTTCACTGACCACAAAAGTCTGAAATATTTCTTCACGCAAAAGGAGCTGAACATGAGGCAGAGACGGTGGTTGGAACTGGTGAAAGACTACGATTCCCAGATTAGCTACCATCCGGGAAAAGCTAATGTTGTGGTAGATGCCTTGAGCAGAAAGGTTGCAGTCATAGCTCAGTTAACAGTGCAGAGACCTCTTCAGTCTGAGATTCAGGGGTTTGATTTGGAAGTTTATCGTAAGGGCAGATCACCAAGGCTGTCTAATCTGACAGTCCAGTCTTCCTGCTAGACCGTATCCGGGCAGATCAGCCTTCAGATGAGCAGTTACAGAAATGGAGGCTGAAGGATGAATCCAATGGAAGTGTTCTCTACACAGTGTCAGATGGTATTATGAGGTACAGAGATAGAATGTGGGTGTCTAGTGTTGATTCGATCAGAGAGGATATTCTGACAGAGGCACACGCATCTCCGTATTCTATTCACCCAGGAGGTACCAAGATGTATAAGGACCTACAGATTCTGTATTGGTGGCAAGAGATGAAGAGAGACATCCGTAGGTTTGCGTCCGAATACCTCACTTGTCACCAGGTGAAGGCAGAGCATCAGAGGCCAGCAGGATTGGTTAAGCCACTCCCCATCCCAGAGTGGAAATGGGAGAATGTTACCATGGACTTTATGGTTGGATTACCGAGTTCAGTCAGAGGATTTAATTCTATTTGGGTTATCGTGGATCGACTCACGAAGTCAGCGCAAGTTTTGCCAGTGAAGACGACTTTCTCCATGACGCAGTGTGCGGAGCTCTACATCAGGGAGATAGTCCGTTTACATGGGTTCCTAGTTTCGATTGTGTCCGACAGGGACTCGAGGTTTACGTCGTCCTTATGGAAGAGCTTACATGAAGCCATGGGGACGAAGTTGCTTTTCAGTACAGCTTTTCACCCGCAGACAGATGGCCAGTCTGAGCGAGTGATTCAGATTTTGGAGGATTTATTGCGGGCTTGTTTGATCGATTTCCAGGGAACTTGGGAATCAAATTTACCTCTAGTGGAGTTTACCTCTAACAACAGTTTCCAAGCATCTATAGGTATGGCCCTCTATGAGGCGTTGTACGGACGGAAGTGCAGATCACCAGTTCATTGGGATGAGGTTGGTGAAAGAGCAGAACTTGGTCCGGAGATAGTTCAGCAGACTTCAGATGTGGTGGTCAAGATTCGAGACAGAATGAAGACCGCCCAGAGTCGCCAAAAGAGCTATGCTGATAAGAGAAGGAGGGATCTCGAGTTTGCCGTTGGTGATCACATATTCGTCAAGATAGCACCTATGAAGGGTGTAATGAGATTTGGGAAGAGAGGCAAGCTGAGTCCGAGGTTTATTGGGCCGTTCGAGGTTTTGGACAGAGTTGGGACATTAGCTTACCGTGTAGCCCTTCCGCTGAATCTGGCCGGGGTACACAATGTGTTCCACGTTTCTATGCTGAGGAAGTATCTAGCCAATCCTTCGCATATTCTGAGTTACGAGCCGTTGCAGCTTGCTCCGGACCTGTCATATGAGGAGCGACCGATCAAATTCTAGACAGGCAGGAGCAAACACTCCGGAACAAGGTGACTAAGCTAGTCAAAGTCAAGTGGCTAAACCAATCAGTGGAAGAGGCCACCTAGGAGTCAGAGACAGATATGAGACTTCGATACCCAGAGTTGTTCGGTAAGATTTAATTTCGAGGACGAAATTTTTATAAGTTGGGGAGGAACTGTAGTGCCCAAATTCAGTACACGTATAATCCATGTATTTGTTTAGTTATTAAATCATTTAATTAATTTTAAATGAGTTAGCCATGCATAATTTATGAAAATGCATTATTTTAAATTATCCATGTTTATTGTGATGCACGTTAAAATACTTTTCGAGTTTCATGTTTCAGGCGATTATTCGAGGCGGGATCGAGGAAAAGACCCGGTGATGGTTTTGGCAATTTAAAATACGGTATTTTATTTTAAATTAAGGATGGGCATTTTTAAATAGTTTACTTTGTTGTTAGTATTTTAAAGCCTAATTTAATTATTAGGTGAATTTTAGAATTTAAAACTTTTAAAGTTTAGCACATGTACATTTTATTTTAATTAGAAACGTTGTGAAGGGAGAAGTAATATTTTTTTAATTAGTTACAAATTATTAACTAAGCAAAGTTTACTCTCGCTAATTTACAAATTAAATGCACACACACTTTTTCACACACTAGAAATCGGCACACACACACACACACTCTTCATTATTCACAATTTTATTATTTTGAAAAGAAGCAAAACCTAGGGTTCTTGTTCCTAGAGCAGTCTCCCCTCCTCTAGTATATTTCTAGCAAGGTTTTGTTGATTTTATTGCTAGAAAACATCCCACGTTCGTCCCGGATCAACCTCGCATCTTTCCTCGCTTCGGTATCGTCGTCACGTATTTTTGAATATCAAAATGCACGTATAATCTCTCTTTTGCTGCGTCAATCATTATGTGTTGCATTATTTATGTGTAAAATTCATGTATGATGTTCATAGTTTGAGCGGATAATTGACTGGATCGATTTTGAAGGAAAATTTTTAGATCTAAATCACGCTTTTACTGTTCTTCTTAAAACTGCGAATTTTCGGCTGTGAATCTGAGAAAACTTTCAATGTGAAAATTGTAGACTTTTTTGATACCTTCGATTTGTTATAAAATTCGAAATATTTGGATAAAAATTGAGTAATTTATGACGCTTTTCGTTGGACTGCTCAAACTGCGTTTTCAGAAAATTATGTGTTGATGTGTTCTCGAGATTTTATTGTTGCACGCTTCTTTGGGAATCGACAGGTGATCCTTGCTGCGTCTAGTTATGCTTAGTATGATGATGGGTTGTTATTTGACGTGTCGCTTACTGTCGATAGGCACTCGAATACACTAGAAGTCGCAGGAAGTGTTTTGATGTAGAAATTTCAGTTTACGAATTTGTTGCCTGTTTAGGGTGCGTTGATGTTTGAGACATTCTATGGTGTCGAGTATGGATCATAGTGTCCTAGGATGAGTCTCGAGGCGTTGATCACGGCAGGTGTAATCGAAATTTGGAGAGTATAAGTTTATGGGTCGCGAAGTCCAGTTTACTCGACGCCCGAGCGGTAACTTTTTGCCGCACTGAGTACCATTCTTTCTGTCCGAGTGTTTTTCCCCATAACCTCGGCGCCCGAGCGGAAGTTTGTTACCGCCCGCGCGGTATAGTTTCACTGCCCAAGCGCCACCCCTTCTGTCCAAATATTTTGTTCCTGCTTCTTTTCAAGATTTAATAGTAAGTGTATGCCTTTTATTGTTGGGAAATGTGCACACATCTTCTAGAGATTGTTCGGGGTTCAATGTTGCGGGTTAGTACAATGATTTAATGAGGTCAAGGAGCGAGAGATCTAGAACGTCATAAGATATTTAATTACTTCGGTGGTAAGCACGAGTATCTACGTCTAAGCTATGAAATGTAAGTACATGTAATTGCGTAGTATGTGCAGAAGCGGCCCCGATCGAAGTCCAACGGATCCCTCAACGCCAAGTAAAGTATGTTGACGTGCAAAAAGAAAATATTTTAAGATTTTGAGGTATGCTAAATGTCTTTGACCAAATTATGAATGGGTTTGGAAGTCGGTGAACATGGCCGAGGACCTCTCCACCCCGTTAAATTATGAACGAGTTAGATCGTGGTTGGAAAGCGTTAAATCATGAACGGGGACCAACCAGCCCATTAAATCATGAACGGGGATCTCATGTATGTGGCAGTGGATACGTCCCTGTCAGTCCAGTACTGTGGTTTGTCTGATCAGGCGTTTATTATGTATGGGTCACTTGCTTTGAAACATGCCTCTATGCAAAATGAAGTAGTGTATGTTTAAATATGATCAAGTATGTTAGCATGTTTATGAAAGCTTTCAAGTTAAGGCACGTCTATATATGTATGCAAGTTCAAGTTCATTTCAAAGCCAAACTTCAAGTATGTATGTCCTATTTTAAAGTTGCTTGTGGTTTTATTATGTAGTACTCGTTACTTCCAGTTTATACGTGTTGAGTCTTTAGACTCACTAGACTTGATCGATACAGGTGAGGATGTCTATGAGGATACAGGAGGTGGTGACCAAAGAGCAAGCTTGGACTGAGCAGAAGGCTAGACCCGAGGACCGCCCACGTTATTTTAAGATTTTAAACATGAAAATATTAATACTCTGATTTTATGTTTTGATGCGAGATGTTTGAGTAAGCTATTCTTTTAGCAAAAATTTTATTGGTGATGTTTGATTTCAAATATTCTTTTTATGAACGATGAGTGACGACCGTATGGATTTTTATTTTCGTATTCAAGAAATTTTTAATTTTTCCGCAAGTTTTAAGTATGAAAAGTACGGTACGCTACAATTATTGTACGTGAACTCAACAAGAGGCAATTTGGAATCCCAGCTACCAGGATAATCAATAGTACAAGCTTTGAGCATATCCTCCAATATCTGAATAACTCTCTCTGATTGACCATCGCTCTGGGTTGATATGCTGTACTGAATGCTAACCGTGTGCCCATAGCTCTGTGCAAACTCTTCCAAAACTCTGAAGTAAATTTAGGGTCACGTTCAGACACGATTGACACAGGAACACCATGAAGTCTAACAATCTCTGTTATATACTCTTCGGCATACTGGTTCATGGAATACGTCGTCTTGACTGGAAGAAAATGCGCTGACTTGGTCAACCGATCAATGATAACCCAAATAGAGTTATAGCCTTTATATTTTCTAGGAAGACCAACCACGAAAAGGAAGACCAACCACGAAATCCATTGTAATATGCTCCCATTTCCATTGAGGAATCAGCAATGACTGCAATGTCTCAGCAGGTCTCTGGTGCTCAATTTTCACCTGCTGACAAGTTAGGCACTGAGAAATAAACATGGCAATATCCTTCTTCATACCTGGCCACCAATAGAGTCTACGAAGATCCTGATACATCTTGGTACCACCTGGATGTATCGAGTATGGCGCGGTATATGCCTCTGTCAAGACGTCTCGTCGAATATCATCACCAACAGGAATACATATGACCTCTAAATGTCACCAAACCATCTCTATTCAGCTCAAACTCTGAATTACCTCTCTCCTCTGCTCTGGATCTCATCTCTATCAACTGTACATCATTGGCCTATCCTCTACGGATTTTGTCTATCAAAGTATCCCGAATGACCAACGCGGAAAAGCGAGCAATGGTTCCTGGGACTACCAAAGCTATCTCGTCTCGTTGCAAGTCTAACAACAACGGCTTCTGGATCATAGAACTCAACGAAGAACTCGACTTACGGCTCAATGCATCTGCTACAACATTCGCCTTCCCTGGGTGGTAACTAATCGTAAAATCATAATATTTGACAAGCTCTAACCACCGTCTCTGACGCATATTGAGTTCTTTCTGAGAAAAAAAGTACTTTAAACTCTTGTGGTCCGTGAAAATTTCACACTTTTCGTCCATATAAATAGTGTCTCCAGATTTTCAGGTCGAAAACCACAGCTGCCAACTCCAGATCATGCGTAGGATAATTTTTCTCGTAGTCTTTCAACTCGCGAGAAGCATAGGCTATAACCTTTCCACGTTGCATCAGCACTGCACCAAGACCCTTCTTCGACGCATCGGTATAAACAACAAAGTCCTCTGAACCACTAGGCAATGCAAGTACCGGAGCTGTCGTCAACTTATCTTTCAACTCTTGAAATCCACTTTGGCATTCATTGGACCACTCAAACTTCATAGTCTTCCTCGTCGGATTGGTTAACGGCAGGGCAATCTTGGAAAAGTATGAAATAAAACGACGATAATAACACGCCAAACCAAGAAAACTGTGTACCTCTGATACAGTGGTAGGAATAGGCCACTTCTGTATTGCCTCAATTTTAACTGGATCAACAGCTATACCATCCTTTGAGACAACATGTCCTAAGAAAGAAATCTGCTCCAACCAGAACTCACTTTTCTTCAACTTAGCATACAACCTCTTCTCTCTCAGCAACTGAAGAACAACTCTGAGGTGTTCTGCATGAAGCTCTCTGGTCTTGGAATAAATCAAAATGTCATCGATGAAAACAATGACAAAGCTATCCAAATACGGCTTGAACACCCGGTTCATAAGATCCATGAAGACTGAAGGAGCATTAGTCAGACCGAATGACATAACAAGAAATTCATAATGACTGTACCTGGTCTGGAACGCCGTCTTAGGGATATCAGATTCCCTAACTTTCAACTGATAATAGCCAGATCGCAGATCAATCTTCGAAAACACTGTAGCCCCTTGCAGTTGATCAAAAATATCGTCTATTCGCGGTAACGGATATTTATTCTTGATAGTCACTTTGTTGATTTCTCTGTAACCAATGCAAAGCCGCAAAGACCCATCTTTCTTCTTAACGAAAAGAACCGGAGCTCCCCAAGGCGAAGAACTCGGCCGAATGAAACCTTTATCCAATAGATCCTGCAATTGCTTCTTCAACTCTTTCATCTCTGAAGGGGTCATTCTATACGGAGCCTTAGAAATAGAAACCGTACCCGGAACTAGATCGATCACAAACTCTACATCTCTGTCCGGCGGTAAACCCGGAACATCATCCTCAAATACATCAGGGAACTCTCTCACCACATCAATATCATCATTATTCAACTTAACCATTCTATCCATATCAACAATCGAAGCCAACAACCCATCACAACCTCTAAACAACAACTTCTTAGCCTCAAGAGACTAAATAAAAGGAAGGACCAGCGAAGTACCAGCACTGGCGAGCATACCTTCCTTATTGCCATCATCTGCAAATTTCACCGTCTTCGCAACGCAATCAATCACTGCACGATAAGTTGATAGCCAATCCATGCCAAGTATAATATCAAACGCAACCATCGGAATTGTAATGCCCAAGATTTTGTATCATGTTAATCTGAGATTATTAATTATTAGCGGACACGATTATAACCCGGACAAGAAATAGGAAGAGCCAAGAGGTGGGCCGAAAGTGTCTCGCCCGGGCGGAAGTTTTTGTCCGCTCGAGCGAGACGGAATTCTGAAAGAGGGCCGAGAGTTACTCGCTCGGGCGGAAGTTTGTGCTCGCCCGAGCGAGACTGCTTGAATTGCGAGGGCCGAGAGTTACTCGCCCGGGCGGAAACTTATGTCCGCCCGAGCGAGAGACGTGGTTGGCCAAGGATGAGCCATTTGCCCTTGTGCATGCGGAAGTTGTATATATATATATATACACATGCATTTCTTCCGGGGAAAGAAAAGGGAAATCAGGGGAAAACTTTGCTTCTTGATTCAAGAATTCAATCGTGCGATCAATCCGTCCGTTTGATTTTGATTCTGACTTCGGTACCGAGTTCCTATCGACGTAGGCTACACTTTGACGTAAGTTTTGCTAAGCTTTGACATGCTTTGAAATTATGCTATTGTCAGAATTGAATGGAACTCATATATGTTGTTCTTGACATAGTAGACATCATAGAATCGAAGTCAGATTAAGAAATAGACTGATTATGGAATTGTTATGATTTTCTGATTATAATCAGTTGATACCGGACAGATTTGGATTAGGGATTGATTAGAGATTGTATTGGATATGGGTTATAGATTGTAACTATTATCTAGTGAATTGGTATAGACGGGGATATTGGAATTGTACCGTTATACCGTTGATTTTGAATTAAATCCAGATTGATCAGATTATTATGGAATTGACTGGTATATTGATATGAGACTGTTGATATTGTCAGTACCAGACAGGCCTTGAGGTCAGGACTTTGACTGAGCGGGAAACCGAGACTGCAAAGAAAGGTATAAGTCAATGTGGTATTGGGAGATGGACTTGAGTCGGCTTGGACTTGGGTTTCCCTAAATCACATACTTTATTTATTGCATTGATATTTGCATTTATTTGATTAATATACTTGTGCTCTTGATATTTAGATGACAGGTATTAGTCGAACTGTCTTGTGACACACCGTGCCGGATAATGGTGGTATCGCCACGGCACATTGCACGATGTCACAAGATAGGATGCTAGAGATAGAGCTACAGTCCATGACGGATAGGTCAGGACACTGGATGTATGGTTATATCGAGTAATGGAATCCATTACGGAATTCGATATAGGAACACCATATTTGGTTATATCGAGTAAAGGGGTTGGAATTCTTCTATTACGGAATTCGATATAGGAATACCGGGGCACTGGTTATATTGAGTAATAGAGATTATGGTTCCCTCCTTTACGGAATTCGATATAGGAATACCACATCTGGAAACCGGAATCCCTAGACTAGGATTGAGTCTAGTCTTAAATGATGTAGCTACGAGTATTGTTTATGTTTCGGATTATGATACATATTCATGTTACCTGATTACATGCTTTATATTGTTTATATGGTTGCATGTTTCATTGATTTATACTGGGAGTATATTCTCACCGGTTTATCCGGCTGTTGTCTTGTCTGTATGTGTACTTGACAACAGGTGGGACAGGTTCAGGGTCGAGGAGATGAAGAGCTAGATCGTGATTAGAGTGGTGGCACCGGACTTGGACTAGATGTAGGGTTAAACACTTGACTTTAGTTTTAAACCCTAGTTTGAATAAATGTATGAAATACAGGACTTGTATTTTATATATATACTGATATGTATATATGGTTTGATTTCACTACGTTCCGCATTTTAAAAAAATAAAAAAATAAAAATTTAGACCCTGTTTTCAATTGATTAATTAGTCCCATTTATGATTAAGAACTTGATTAGCGTCCGGGTCCCCACAGGAATAACAATCAAATCGACATAAACCACTCGCTCATCAATTTGAATTGAACACGCATACACAATAGACGTCGTGCACAACACATCTCCCGAAGGCAAAACAACATTAAACTGGAGGGGAAGAATAGAATGAACTAGACCCAAAGATCTCAAAAATAGTTCACACATAAAAGAATGAGTAGCACCTGTATCAATTAATGTCGTAGCTACTCTGCCTGAAATTAAAATAGTGCTAGAGATCACAGAAGAATCATGGTTTATACCTTCCTTCGTCATGGTGAAGATGCGACCCTGCACCTTCTCTTTACTCGAGCCTCTCGGACAATCCTTGGCGATATGGCCTGCAGCACCACATCGATAGCAAGTATGAGTACCGAATCTGCACTCTCCCCTATGATTCTTGTTGCACTTGGGACACAATGGCTTCTCTGGATCAAATGGAACTGCCGGTGCTTTAGAACTTAGCTCTAACTTGCCTTTCCCTTTAAAATTTCCTTTTCCTCTTTGGCTCGAACCCTGACCCCTTTGAGCAATAGCCTGCTGCCTCGCTTGTCTCTCTCTTGCAATATCTTTCTCGTCTTGCTCGGCTAACAAAGCTTTAGCCACAATCTCTTTAAATGTCACCGCTTTAGGCATATTGATGTCCCTCCTGATCTCTGATCGAAGACCTCTAATGAAATGAGCACCCTTGTCTTTATCATTGGAAGCAATATATGGGACAAACAGACAGCCCTCCTCGAACTTCAGAATGTACTCATCGACATTCACACCTCCTTGACGAAGCTCTAAAAATTCAGTCACCTTCCGAGCTCTAAGTGCATCTGGGAAGTACTTGTCATAGAAAAGATCATTAAAATCTTGCCACTTCATTGCCGGAACATCAACACCTACCTTGGTAGTATTCCACCAAATGCGTGCAGCTTTGACTAACATGAACACTGCACAACCAATTCTCTCCTTGTCTTCATAGTTGAGATGATCAAATATCGCCTCAAGTGCTTTGATCCACTCTACAGCCACCAATGGATCAGTGCTTCTTGCAAATTCCGGCGGATCCATCCTCTTAAAAACAGTAAAGATCCCATCGGTTCCAACTGCTTGAGCCACTTGGCCTCTCCCTTGGCCTCTACCTTGGCCTGAACGTTGCAAACGGAACAACTGCTGGATCTGCTCACTGTGGACCTTGACTTGCTCTTTCAGTAACTTGCCGAACTCGTCGACAACTCTCGATGAAGAACTATCCTCACCCTCTGAAGCTTTCCTCTTAGGAGACATTACTCCTACAATATGCTCACATAATACATATCAACCAATAACAATGAATAGATGTAGAAGAAGACATACCCGGACTGTTGAAAGTAGACGAAGTCATATGCTTTGGTCCGAAGAACGCTGCTCTGATACCACTAAATGTAACACCTCTGACCGATTTTATTAAATAACACAGCAAAAATTAAAATTTTTTCTTAAAAGAAAGAAGGATTTAAAATACATTTCAATATATAATCAAAAATATATACATGATCAATAAAATGATGCAAAAAAATACAAAATATCATTTTTGTGATCATGTCCAAATACTAGCAAAATAGCCTTCTTCCTTCCTTCTCTTATGCATATGACTCCGGCTCCATTCAACGTCCTGGCCTGTCGCTCTTATCTGCATCACATGAATAACTGAAATGAGTATAAAACTCAGCAAATGGAACTCTTACATAGCAATGGATACATATCATACTCTGTAAAACATGACTTTGAAAACATTAAATACCATCAACTCTGAAATATAAATATCATAGTATGAATAGCAATAACGATGATATTTCTCTTTCTCTGTTGGATTGATATCTAAATAGTATCTATGTCTCTGTACCTATATCCCATCAATATGAATCGATACTCTGTTGGGATATAAGCCTATGGTCGTTGATCAACTAATCGCATGCAATCTCTGACTATGTATCTATCAATCCAATAAATCAATTTGAACTCTCTCTTTGGCATTAAATCAAACACTTTAAACACTCTTTTCTCTTGTATTTCCTTTGACATAATTGAAACATAAAATGCCTCTAATATACAACAAAGTGTATTAATACATAGCATGAATCAATTGGAAGGGAATAACATGTTAAAATCATTGAAACACAATACATATACTATCATGTGAGCACAAGGAAATGAATTCAACTTACAACACTTGGATCACTTGATTATATTCTCTTGGTACACTTCCTACAACAATAAACCATATATTGCACTATTAATAACCCAGTAATCAAACAACCATAACAATAAATCCATAAAACCACCACCATCAATAAATCCATGATTTTCCAACATCATAATCCAAGAATAATCAAAACCATAAGCTTACCATAGCTCCTAGAACCCAAAGAACCTTGTTCCCTTTCAAATATCCAAATAAGGAGCTTGAATCAAAGGCACAAAAAGAAGAAATAGGAACCCTAGCTTTCCCCTTGAGCTGAAAATCGAGAAGTGAGGAGAGAAATGATAGAATAAGAGCCAACTCTTGTCTTATATCACTTAAAATACCAAAACACGCACCTCTGTAGCCAACAACAAACTTTTGCAACTAAAATCGAATCGCAACGCTGCTTCTCCTCATAATTCGGCAACACTCTCAACAAGAAAGTTGAACCTCTATATCTTGTCTAACCATTAAAATTGGCCTCATACCAATTGGCTCAACTTACAATTTACCATGAATTAAACCACAATGACGCTACAATACAACCACATAACAAGTATAACCAACAATACTATAAACCATAAATCACAACTCTTAACATCGAAACTATACTTAATCTTAACCAAGGAGTCAATATTCAATAGAAATCTTAAACCGTACTGTTCACCAGGCTTGGATATTACAGTCACTGATATATTCTCCTCCATTGTCAATCTTCAAACACTTGATTTTCTTTTCAGAATCAAGTTCAACTCGCGCTTTGAAATTTTTTAAGATCTGGAAAATATTTGATTTCTTTTTTATTGGATACACCCAACATTTCCTAGACAAATCATGGATGAACGAGACAAAATATCTTGCTTCTCCTAGGGATACAACCAGTGCTTGCCAAATATCCGAATAAATAAGCTACAGTATGTTTTTGCTTCTGGCAGTAGAATTGCCAAAATTTAATATGTGTTGTTTACTGGTAACACATTGCTCACAAAAGGGTAGTGACACTTTTGTGAGTCCCGACAACAATTTCTGTTTTGAGAGAATTTTTATCCCTCGTTATGACATATGCCCGAGCTTTCTATGTCAAAACACTGTTAATTCTTCTCCTGAACTAATTGATGCAACAGCTAGTTCCGTCTCTTTGTGTGTTTCTCACATAAGTACATACAGATTTGCAGCAACATTTTCCGCCTTCATATAACCACAAGCGCACCCTACACAATTTTCATGATCAGGTTTTCGATACGGGTTTTGCACCCGATATCATCCAATTGCCCCAAGGACAATATTTTTAGTCAGTCTCTTCACATGTCTTACCTCATTTATGTTGCGAATGTTGCTATCAAACATTTTTAGTATCGACCCCAGTAATTTCCAAGGCATGATCATTTCCCATGAATACAGATCCTCCTGAGACTGATTCATAATGATCAAACCATTCTCTTCAAGACATCATGTGCCACGTCGTTTTTGAATCCATAATCCATGTGTCACAAAATTTGTGCCTGCCTTCTGCAACTGTTGCCGCTTTGCTGAATAATATTTCAACACGGTCTGAAGTACTGGCCACATTTCCTTGAGAATTTTTTTTGATACTCGTACACTCTTTCTTGAAGTACCCTTTTACCGTCACATTTAAAGTAGTAAATATTTTTCCTCTTACTTCTCGACTTTGATCTACCTCGTCTTTGGGTCTCACTGGAGTCATGTTCTATAAATCTTCCTCTTATCATCTGTAAAGCCTCTTCCTGCTTCGAAGTTACCAACCTATCTTCCTTATTCTTGCATCGGCTTTCTTCTCCGAGAACCGCAGTTAAGATATCGTCGAATTTTAGAAAGGTCATAAGAATATTGTTGGTTATGTTAATGATAAGTTGATCATATAAATTTGGTAGACTTTGAAGTAGAAGCTCCGCGTGTTCATTTTTCTCTATTTTATGCCACATAGAAGTGAGTTGGGCAAATAGAGTATTTAGTGTATTGATATGATCGGTCATCGATGATGATTCCGTCATCCGAAGAGAATAAAACATTCTCTTTAGAAAATTTGTTTTGTGTAGTCACTTGACCTCGTACATCTTTGTTAGAGTGTCCCAGATAAATTGTGCAGTTTTTATCTCAGAGATATTTGACATTACGTTGTCTGCTATAGCCATGTGTAAATTGACAACAACATGATCATTCATCTCATTCCATTTTCTATCTTCCGTCATTTCCACCGATCTATCTCCAAAAGCCGCGAAGCTATTCTCATTTCTTAAAACTGCTTGTATCTTTATTTTCCACAACATAAAATTTTTTCTATTGAGATAATAAATATGAAAATAAATAATGAATTAAACATCGAGATTTACGTGAAAACACCTAAAAATTATTATGGTAAAACCACGGGCAAGATGAAAAGAATTTTTCACTATAATATTTTATGGTGTACAACACATTCATTGTGTTTCCTAA